>NC_052144.2:10854070-11110667 GCF_016086655.4 Lepeophtheirus salmonis
AGTATTTTTAGCATTTTAATTGATAATATCAAGTCCCTAATTGATGGAATAGCTAAAAAAAATGATACAAAATTGAAATTTAACAGTTTCGAAGTTGAAAAATATGCAAAAAATACTTAGCATTACTTAGTCTCCCTCAAAATTGGAAATAAAAGAATCGTTGGGCCCTTAGCAAAGATAAATGACGGAAGGAGTTTTACGACCCAACTCCAGATCTTTGCGGACTCTATCAGATTCACAAGACCAAGTAAAGACTGGGACAAAATCTTCAATTCGACAGTTCATGCGTTTGTGGAGTGCCAAGCGGTCAGCAATTTTAAACGTTTTATAATATATAATCTGAAAGACATCTCAAAATGTTCGTCGAGTGCAAAAGTCAAATGTTCACCATTCTCAATGCTAATGCTCTTTTTGCACAGAAATTGATAACATACGAATCGCTACAGCTCTACAAAGTGAGGAGTATTCTTCTGGCAGATGCAGAAAGGTATGCAGCTTTATCACTGAAGATACCGTCCCTGGGACTCGACGATTCCTTTTTTAACTAAATAACTAACTGCGTTATAAAAATATGTTCATTAACCGAGTGGTAAATAAGCATTTAACCGATTAATGTCGACTGGGAGAATATGTGCCCACTGCAGAAACACTTTTAATACTACACAACCAAAAAATATTTCAATATTATAACAGATTAGCAAGTTCCATACAAGTTTTGTGTACCTTTGATACAGAGTTCAAACATATGTAGTCAGTAGCTGACAAGTAGTAGACAGATAGAATAGTAAGAGTGAGGTGAGGATAAATATGGCGCAATCCTATAGAACTAAAGAGTATGTTTTTACTAGACAAACAGTAATATATATATATACACCATCTTTGCATATAACTTCATGTAAAAATGGCTGTTCTATATTTTAGGACATTTTTATTTCATATTTTACGTATATTTCATCATTTATAAGCATAAATATAAAAGGTTGAAACAAATGAACAACTCAGCGTTGATATATCGCTGTAAGCTATTACACGTGTTTTGTACTGCATCAGCTCCTTATCAATGCTGTACAAATGTATTGTTTTGAGCAATATAAATGATAAATAATAAGTATTAATAATATTCAGTGGCTCTTTATTTAGTCAAATCTTTTCATATTGTCTTTTTGAAAAATGTGCTTTTTTTGTAATTGCTACCGGAAAATATTTTTTTTTACTTACCAAGGTTGTCATTATTATTCTTGAAGAGAGAAACACATGTGTAAAGTAATTACTTGTGCAAGGCAAAGAGAGTGTAACTCTGAGGATTTCTTGTGAAGTTATAGCGAGAAATAGCTGAAAAATCCCCGGTTTATCAAAGGAAACAGGTTTTTTTATCGTTGAATATCGGCTTTTTAAAAAATTATAATTATAATATTATTTATTTTATTCCCTTTATGGATCAGTGACCCCATAACATTTTTCAAGCCCTTGGTTAGCTGAACCATTTTCCCCCCATAAAGAAGCAGTTCAAAATTATAATACGAAATTGTTTTTGTAATTATTTTGTAATCAACACAAGTAGCGTCACACTCAGCATAAAAACTCACAAACTAAAGTATAAATTGTCATGACATTTTTACAGCAGTCTTTTGAAGATTGGTACAAATCGTAAATGAGGCGAGTTACACAAAATAGTACCATCTATTTGTGAGGGGCTTTTGAGCTCATGTGTAACTCCTTGTTGAACTTGGAGTAGAATTGAAGATCGAGATCAGGGTAATTCCTCCCTACATATATCATTGCTAGATAAGAGTGGGCCTCGAGTTTTTTCCCTTCATATTAGAGCTGTTTCCAGCTAATGTAATTAAACGTCATGACGTCTAAGCAGCTATGATCTCAAATATTCTTTAAATTCTTAAGGTGACCACGTTAATTTTCGGTTTCTTTTTTTATACCTTTTTTTCTCCTTATTAGTATTTTAAAAATTGATTGACTGAACTTAAATTATCTATTGGGAAGTAGCATAAACAATTCCTTAATATTAAAGGACATATAATTCCACAGTGGGAATAATGCACTAACTACCAACTGAGCCTTTTTTTTAGTTTTTTTTTTAATGAAGGAAAGGTTGCTAGATAAAATAAAGTTAAAAGGTGGTTTATTGATATTTTTTTGTCAGCTAGTGATTTTTATACACATTTTCCATATTAGTGTTATGAATGTGGATTTATTGAACTCAAATTAACTCCCATTTAGGAATGACTTACTATCCTGGGATTAGGGAGTATAATTTTTATGGGGCCTTTCAAATTTTGTAAGTATACTTTTTTACACCACTTAAAAAAAAAATATATAAAATACATTATTTGATGATATTTTTTTAAAGAAGACATTTTCTTATAGATTTTTCTTGATTGGAGGGGGGAGTTGCCGTGTTCCCTATTCTTTTGTCTATTCCTATCATTAACTACAAAAGATTCTCAACAGTTGGGAAGAATGACATACAATTTGCAAGTTACATTAATTTCGGGCTATTTTCTAAATGTAGTCTTAATTTTGGAATAACAAAATTTATAGCTCCCTATTTTATGATCAGAAACTTATAACATGATTTCATTTTCAAATCATGATTTTATGTGAGAAGGGTTTTGTATAGAAGGAAATTGATACTAGAAGGATATTTTTATTGGCAATGAGAATAATGTTAAGGATCACAAAATATAGAGTCCTTAAAAAAGATGTCTCTATACCTGGATGATGATAAAAAAAAAAGAAGGGATCCACTGCTTTATGGTCTGTATAAAATAAATCTTTTCTTTAATCTAAATAAATATATTGTAGCAAATAATGGTTATTGTAGTTAAAGCAATCATTTCTTACTTAAGTGCCTCAAAAAGAGAATAAACCCCCAAAAAACTTTATGAAATACGAGAGATGAAGTGAGAAAGAGTTTTGAAATCTGTTGGATTTAACTCCAATTTTATGTGGACGTATATTATCATTTGTCACCGAAATGTCAAAAAGAGACTTAATGTGGTAATACTTAAAAAAAAAAAAATGAAATATGATTATTAAAATATCTACTACTACTTATTTACGAATTATGTCATAAAAACATGATTTGATTCATGGGAAAAGATAAGAAGGTACTGGGTGAAAACTAAAAAAACATACACTCGTACAGTTCCAAATTTTGCTTAAGGAGAGTGGAAGGACTTTAACAGCAAGCTTGGAAGTAGTGGGGCAAAAAAATAAACTCTGATGTGTTCCTAAACGGATTAAGAGCGAAAATAGAGATTAAGCCAAAGACAAGCATGTGAAATCTTGCTTAGGAGCTCCAAGTCTATGCTAAAACAATCTGATCGGCTGTAAAAGATCTTGGGGTTGTCCGCTATGTCACACAGAAGCTTATGGATCTAAAACTTGTGGGGGAAAAATGGAGAGTATTCTGAAAATGGGAAATGTTACCTCTTTCATCACATGACCTTTCACCTCTCGAATATACTACGGTCCGTGAAGTTGAGAGGAAGACTTATGCAAAACCTCATAAAAATGTGGTAGATATCAAAGTTACAACTGAATTCCGATTTGTCCAAAGATATTGTGAAGGCTTTCAGGTGCCGTGTAGAACTTTTTTTGGCTGCAGATGGTGGATACATTTTGAAAAATAAGTTTTATATCTACAGTTAATCTTTTGCAAAAATAATAATTGAATGAACTTTTGTGAATCAGCAGATCAAAGTTACTACGAATAAATGACTCGTAATCGATATGTTGTAAATAATTATTGAAAAACCAAAAAAAAAAAAACCACTTGTTTTATATTACGTAGATGAAAATATATTCCTACATTGAGAGCTGAAGTACAAATGTGTATGCCTTTAGAAACCATTTGAAGAAATAACAGTTGAAACAGGCAAACGAGAAACATAACTTTTTTATGTTAATCCCAACAATTCAAACAATAAACCCAAGGGCGTCCGCAGGATTACATTTATGTATATATATATATATAAAATCTCAAAAAAAAAAATTGTCAAAAAAATTCGAAAATTAAATTTCAAAAATTTAATTTTGTGAAAAAAGTTAAATTTCAAATATTAAATTTTGTGGAAATATATATCAAATATTAAATTTTATGGAAAAAAAATTCTAGTAAAAAGCAAAAATTCTTTATTTGGAATGAGCCCCCAATCTCACTCCCTGTAGACTCCCCTGAAACCTATTTTATGAAGAGCTAAGACAAGCATTGCCTTCAATTGTATCGTCACTACAGAAGAAAAACTAGAATCTCTACTTAAGAAAAGACTTGATAGTTATTTTGAAAACCAGTCTTTGTGTACTGGGTGTTAAATATGTACTAGCTAAACCTAATTAGGAGCATTTCCTAATAAATTGGTGTATCCTAATTTAAAATATTCAACAATAACAACATGCAAAAGTTGTTAATTTTTTGTTTGCACCCGGTATGTCCATACAACTCGACCAGGGAAGACAATAAATATAATTCATCTTTACTTAAATGTATTTGCCTATATTTTATCATCTTTAAATTTCGTAACAGAAGTCATTACATATTGATAAGTCATTATTAATATCTCTAATATCCTGAACGTGGTTTTGATCTTTTCCTTCTGCGTCTTCTTTTACATCATCATCACATTCGTGATCATGACCTTGGTACTTTAATATCATAATTAATTATGGTCAATCATGATTGATTGGATGTATTGTGTATTATTTGACAATCGTTAATAAAGATCTCTTTCAAGCTATTCACATTTGAAAATACTTACATATTGCTCAAGTATCATTAAGAAATTAAGAGTGGATGTACATGAGACGAGCGGTTCCTAACCTTTCTGGTGCCGTGACTCCTTGGTCCCCTAGGTTCCTCTTAATGAAGAAAAGCCTGTGGATAAGCTCCAACCACACACTGTTGCGGACAAACCATCTAAAACCCTGACTCGCTTGCAATCCGGCAAGACCATTATATCGAAAAGAAGCCCCTAGCGATACCTCCAACCATTTACTTAATCTCCACTGACATGCTGTTGTTCAAGCACGCTCACCGAAGAAAAGGGAAATCCATTTATTTACGATATTTTACCCTTACACAAAAATTAACACGACATTTGGAGAAAATAACTTCTCCAACGGTGCAAAATTACTAGCCAGCAAGGCCTACGTACTCTTTTACTTGAGCTACTAAAAATTCACACTCACTGCCCATGTGGCTACATACAAGAGGTAATGCCTGATTAAGATAAGACTGTTATCTCAACAACAACTGGCCATTTATAATTTTCTTGTTCTATGTAAATAAAAATTTCAAAAATGTTAATTAAATTTAATGTCCTATCACCTGTTTTAAAACATAAAAATAGAAAAACGGATTAATTCATTTCCAATGTATTAGCTTGCCAGCAGACATTGTTTCTTTTTCTACCTCGAAATTGAGACAGCGACAGCAGATAGTTGAAATTCAAATTAGCATCATGATGAAAGACAGTCCTGCTAACCTAGAAAAAAAAAAATATGTTTTTAAATCCCTTCAGCGCGGGCAATTTAAATTAACAATTACTTTTTGGCAGAATGTACACATCTTATACCCCTTCAACTATTTTTGAATATAAAGTGTACAATAGGTATTTTTTACTCATATAAGCCGAATATTAATAAATACAGACAAACGTGTAGTAAGCAGTCAGGAAAGTGTAACTGAAAAGGGACTGCTTTGTGCAGGTGGTCTCTAGAAAAAGAAACCAAAAATCAACATGGATCCTCTGACAAATTGAATAACGCTTGGGAGAAGAGCTGCTTAGCTGTCATTACGTTTTATTAAATCAGCTCCGAGCATTTGTGATTAGGGGCAGGATGAGAAAGAGATAAACTAGGATATACCTATGTTAGAATGACTCCGATGTCGATCTTCAATTTTACTAAGAGTCCAACAAGGACTTACAATTACAAGTCTGCAACAAATACTCAAGGTCTTTTATGCGCAGACACAAATCTTCAATCCGGTTTTGTATATAATTAATTGTATGTAGTAGAGTAGGAAATTTGCTCCTTAGGAATTAAATAACTATGACAACAGCTTAGAAAAATAAGTTTGTTCTCCACAGTTTGCCTACTCCAAAAAACAAAAGATCCAAGCTAAAAATACACCCAATTTTCCTCAATTAGGTAGTGTTGGGTCGTTCCTTATTTAGGACTGAAGGTGGCAGTCCCCTCTATCTCGGTCTTAAGACTTATATCAAGTTCGGTCCCTAATGACGTCACTCAACTTTATTTCTTTATTATTATTTTAATCAATTCTAATACAGACGGTCCAAGGCAACAACGGTCTTAAGGACCGGTCCTAAGAATGGACTAGGCCGAATAGATAAGTATTGATACAATCTAGATATTGGGGGTGTTACAACAAGCCTAAAAAATTGGCAATTTCGAACTAAATGTCCAGTTCTTTTTTTTTCATTCAAATGATCTGTACTACGACAAAAATGACTTGATTTGCATTCAACTTTGTCAGACTATATTTTTTGATAATCCTCATCAGAAAAGGTCTATGTGTAGGGGGAATCTATATTTTCCTAATAGCTATAATGTATATATTTTGAAGTGCTCATTCTTCAATAAGATAAACAAACATAATCTTTCTTCAACCGTAAATTGTTAATTTATTAACAAGCTACTTATGAACATATCTGTGTGTGTATGTATGTGCTTCGTAAAACTAATTGATGGCTTCACTAAATACAATAGAGTTCAAAAAAACAAATTTTAATTTGTGAAAAGTTTTGCCTCATGAATATAAAATATGTTCAACAGAGAAATATACATAGCAAGTTGAATCAATAACAGTAAAAAAAGAAAGAAAAAAAATTAAACCCTTTTCTAGCCTGGAGGACTTCGTTCCATACATAGATTATTGTTATTATGTTTTGTTTTTTTGTTTTACAGCCATATTTAGCTTTGTCCATAAAATGGTGTTATCTCCCTTGTAATAATTTTTTAGCAGTTTTTAATTAGATAAAAAATATGCAAATTAGTTTTAAATTCATTTAAATATGGGGCTGCTTCAATATACATACATATTTATGTATATTAAATATTTTCTAAGGTTGCTATTTAAATGTAGGGGAGACCCAGTAGAGTTGTAACTTTTTGCTTTGGTCTCAATGATTCCAAACAGGTTTCACTCGCCAAATTTCAAATATTAAATTTCAAATTTAAATAAACGATATCATTATCGTTGAAGAGGTTACTCTATATTTCTTAAGCGGTATTTTGCTAAATATAATGCCAAAAGTAAGCTTTTAATTTAATAAATCATTAAACACTTACGATCAAAATGATGAAGACAAACTCTGGCTTAATTAATAGCCAAAATCCAAGCCTTCCCTCTTGCAAGGTCTTTCGGAAATGGGTGGTATGAAACACCTCTTGGGTTTTTAAAAATAGGTACAAATGGTAGTAACTATGTATAGACATGAAAGGTGGTACCCCTTATCGGAATATATTGAATTTGACTGTTTTCATTTTAAATTGGACTATTCCATTTTGAACTAGACTATTCCCATTTTGAATTTGATTGCTCCCATTTATAATGGACTATTCTCATTTTGAATTGGAAATTGTACAGAAAAAATGACTCCATTAATAATAAATTAAAATAAAGATCCACGTTCGCCTCAGAAAAAACAGTTTTTAATTAATATCTTGAAGACAAATTGACGAAAGTCATTGGTTTTTTTTTCTTCACACTACCTAATTTGTAATTATACTATACAACTTTTTTCCTGTTGGAGAAAAAGGGACTATTGTAAATGTTATCGGTCTTCCCTAAATATATTTATTGAATAATAACTAAGGTAGCTTATGTTTGTTTACTCATAACACAGACTTTATTTTTCAGCATGTCCATTACTTATTTTTGACTTTGAGTAATTTATATTGTTATTATATGAGAATCTTGATGATGATGATAGTTACATACACAGTAGTGTCCAGTTTGGATAAATCCCTGACGCATAAATCATATTTGTAAGCAATAATTCAATGTTGTTGTACAAATATATTATTAAAATGGAAACAGAGCTACTCAATCATGGTGTAATACAGCACAGCAAGACTATTCAATTTAATCGGCAGAAAATAATGCTGAATAGAGGTGACGATACATTGATGTAATTTTTAATAATTTTTATTAAAACTTACATAAATGTTTCTTCACCAATTTTGAAATTTATTAAGTATTCGTAATTATCCACTTAACACATGGGATGACGTTAAGAGTTCTGTTTATTATAATTTTTCTTTGAACAATGTTGTAGAACACATAATTAGCTGTCGATTGCATAGAGTAAACATTTTCCAAGTATCCACCATCAGCACACAGTACAAGAAGAGGATTGAGATAGCAGCGCTCCTCTGCCCGAGATTGTACCAAAAAGGCCATGGGTCCTTGAGATAGATGATTTACAATGTTTCCATGAATGGAGACATTGTTTTTGGAATATCATGAAGGTAAATACAAGGTCTCGTTACGTGGAGCAGGTTGTGAGTTTGTCTCTTATGGAGTATGCGGGGAGGGGTACTCTGAGTTTATCGATCGACTGAGGGATGAGGCCGGAGGAGATTGCATCTCATTAACTAAAGCGCAATACGACAATTACTATAAACATAGATAAATAGAAATATATAGTAGACAATCAAACATTGTCTAATCCTACGTGGAAGCTTGTTTGAGCAATTGTGATCGATTGAGTCGAGATATTTCTCCTCCATTAATATAATAGGTGTAGTAAAAAGTTTTGAGAGTTTTTTCACTTTATTTTGGTAATAAAATAAACATTGTTAGGATTATCCTAACTTTAGATGGCTCCAAAAGGGTTAATCTTCAGTTCCTGGGCAATGGAATAAGAGCTCACATGCCGGTCCAACTTGACGATTTCCATGATTTTATCGACATTCTCAACGTCCATATTACCAGAACAGAATAATTGGAACCCCCGCTTTGCTGTTGCATTCTATACTGTATCGGGTGAATAAACATCACATTGTTTTTGGCTTCCAGCTCTACTTTTTCACTTTGGTCGTAATGATATTGAAGAATGTATCGAATTTTCTCAATTTTTACTTCTATTTAAGAACACTGAAACACACAACTGGATTTGCCAAACACAAAACTGTAGATTAACTTTATTAAAGTTTACGCTTAACCTTTAAGTATACTTTAAGCTTTTTTTTGATGCAATGTATTAATTGTGAGATATAAATCGAAAAACGCTCAAAACTTTTTACTTAACCTAATATTTCTCGCTTTGGGAAGTTACATATTATTATTAAAAGGTTGCGATAATATATTTTCAACTATCCAGTTGCTGCCAATTTCGAGATAGAAAAATCAAGCATGACGTGGGGTCAAATTTATACTATGTACACATAATACATTTATCAATTTGATACAAATATTTTATCTTTTAGATTAAAGTATTATATTAGTAGCCTAATGAACATCCCTACAGACGTTCAGGTCGATATATTACCTAAGAACACATATTTATATCAAAAGGTAGCTACTTATAATTTCCAAGGAAATATAAAATGACTTGAAACCAATGAATAAATTAATTTGAAAATGCATCCGTTTTGATTTATGTGTAACACTTTTTCTCTCCAACTACCCAAATGCGTTTGTTCATATTTTATATACATACGCCTATATGCAAAAGTAAAATTTAGTTACATCACTGCGTACTTGAGGAAACTTTTGTAAAGTAGCTCTTCAATTATGCTTTGTTGACATTTTCAATCATATTGTTTTCGAAATAATAGCTTATTGGAAAAATAGTGAAGCTTTAGAGTGTCTTAACTGACGTCATAGATTATATAATACACACCAAAATGGAGCCATCTTTGAAGAAACATAGTTGTCAAAATTTATAATATTATCCGCTGAATAAAAAAAAAAAATCATGAAATCATTCCTTGAAACCTCGATCATTCGATTTCATAACTTTTTAATAACTCAGAAATTAGGAAAGTATTGGATACAGAAAGAAATGATAAATTAATAATTTATATAAACAGTGCAGAAAAAATATGGTATCCATAAAGTATATATTAATGATAATTCAGTTTTTGGGGTGGATAAACATTTCGAAGACGTAACAGAGGGCAAAATCTGTTAGAAAACTTTGACAAATGACCTTGTAACTAAATGAATAAAACAAACAAACAAGGGGTAAATAATTTCATTATCGATTTTTGATTGGCTGTAAACAGAGTGGTAACCCAAAATTTGTATTAGTATGACTAATTTACCACCGAAATATCAAGTTCAATAGAAATACATACAAGGTTATACCATAAAACTTTCCCGACTGATGTTTGACTTCCACCACGTTTTTAATAGTGATGTCAAAGAGTATAACTACTACCAAAGAGATGCTATATACTACTTTCCTTGACTTTTACTGTTCGAGTACCACTGTTATACTTTATGACGTCATATATTTCTCTTTTGTCAAGCAGTCGGTACTGTACATCAAATTGACCATGATGGCATAACCTTGTATTTCTATTAACCTCGGAAAACATGATTTTTATGGAAATAAAAAAACCAAGTAAAAAACAATTTTGTGATATATTTAAATAATATAGAAGGCTCTATTTCTTAATCAATATATTCCCCTTCACTAGGAATAACAACCTTGACACGCCAGTTCACCGATTGATAGTTCTTCACGATGAAGGTCGTGTCCATGGCGTACCATACTGTCATTATGGCAGCTCGGCGCAAATAAGGTCATATGGAGATAGGACAGAAGTGATAAATTTTATTACTCAATAACTTATAGTTCTTATTGGCTGTATTGGAGGGGACGAACTTTAGAGTCTCCTTTGTAGTCTTCTTAATATTGAAGGCAGTCCAGAGGTAGATGCCAGCGGTCTTGGAAGCCTTCTTGGCACTGAAAAGTACAGAGTCATGCTCCCTTTTTTGTTGTTGCTCCGTCATTTTACACTTAGAGACATGACATTAAAAAATTATTTATTTTTGTACCAGCCATTTTTTTTTGTGCGTAATGAAACCCTGTAATTAAAAATTATAATGTTAAAATAATAATTAAATGCTAATGCTCACTCCGTACACCACCAAAATTGCTGATTTTCCATCACATATTTCAATTTTTGTGAAGGAAAAGTTACTTTTTGACAATTTTTTTTTAATATAAATATTAAGAAGTTCTATAACACATAAGAAAACGAATATACTAAATGGGCAAATGAATATATTCAATTATTTTTTATGCCTACTACTTAGTGCTATGGAAAGGGACCTAAAAATAAAAATCTATTATTGAGTAAGAAAATATATTGTACCTTCGTAGTGTATAAAATATAGCATGTTAAAAGAATGTTAAGAAAATGAAAAACATAAATATATTTTCCTTAAAAAATATATTTTTCCTAAATTAATTTTTATTTCCAACAAAACTTGTTTGCATAAGTAAACATACTTAATAAATTGTATGAAAAAAACTTCTCAACTTTAAATGAATGCTGAGTAAGTTCCATTCCTTGATTCGTTATTTGTTTACACGAGAAAAATCAACTCATTTATTCAATTATATAAAATGCAGTCGTTTATTCTTACAAAATATGAATTGTCAATAAAGTTAATTTAAGATTTGAATAGTCTATTGTCTGGATATATGTAAATTAATGATTTTTGAAAAAGTTTTCGAAAAAGGTTCAATTATATAGTTAAATTGTGTTGTTTAACCAGACTAAAAACATCATATTGTCACACAAAAAATTTTGTGCAAGTATTTTTGATATCTACACAATAAATAAAATCTTTGAGTGTACCTATAATTATCTAATGGTGCTCATATTTCAAAACACGGTGCTTTACCATTAATAAGAAAATTTATTCTTTCTATTCGATTCAGAGCTGAATAGAAACTAAGAATGAATGTAGAAGAAAAGAGGCAGAGAGGGGGATCTAAAAATATACAAAGAAAAAAGAGAAGAAGGAAGAAATAGAGATATAGGAAGAAAAAAAGGAAAATAGGTCTTATTTTGGTCCAAAAATGGCTTTAAATGAACTAATATATTAGGCACATCCTTGGTTATTTTATACCTTTACTTGCTAAATTTCCGACCGATCTGCTTGACCCCTTTGGATTCCATATGTGATAATTGCAAAAAAAGATTTATTAATGTATGTAAGATATGATAGAAAATTTGGGGGCTCCCCCCAAGGGTTAGCGACGCCACTGTCTCGGAGTATATATTATCTTAGTTCACTTACAGAGAGTTATAATTCAACGTGCCACATTCATACTTTAAATGGGCATTCTTCATATTTTCAAGAAATAAGGATCACTCTATCGTTGGTACAAAATATAATATACTATACTTAATATAAATCTAATGTGATACAAGTTTTATCTAATCCATGTACTCAATTCAAAAGTTTTAATATATTTGAACGAACTACATAATTTTGTTTATCAAGGAAAATAATAATCACTGTCCAAATTGAAGACTGTCTAAAACGACGGATATGGTCCTTAAAAATATATGCATGCACTTACTAACGTAAGTTAGGGCGGTTTGTGTTTCAACTTTTTTTCGTATTTCGAATAAAGCTATACGTTATAATATGGTATGAAAATTAACTACGCAAAATTGCATTGCCCTACAAGGCCATCTTTAAGTCGCACATCTTTATCAAATTATTTAAGAAGACAAAAAAACTTTCAATTGTAAATAAAGGTACTAAGAAAATATATGTAGCAATTTTGCATAAAATAATTTTGATAGGCCTTCTTCTGAATATATAAAAAGTGTATTCAAAGTTTTTTTCTAAAAAAAATTTATGGTACAAAAACCGAGATTAAAGTGTGAAACATTTGATGATCCACGTATAGGGCGCATATTGAGAGAGGAAAATTTTCTCTATTTTTGCTCCATAGGGTAGGTTTAGAAAAAAAATATATAAATATTTTTTATAAAATGGAATAATATCTATCATAACTAAAAAAATGCAAAATAAGGATTAATGCTGAATTTTAATCATTATTGATGAAATAAAGAAGTTTTGTCTCACTTCAAACATTGAACTAGATGTCCCACCTAAAGATGACATCTTTGAGTAATGAAATTTCGCATATTTTATTTTCTTCCCATATCACAACTTTTTTGAGCTAGCCGTCAAGAAAGTTGAAAAACAAACCACTCTAACTTGAGTATCTTATAATATTTCTTTATTTGCTACAAAATTAGTATTTTTGGAAACATGAGATTCCTCAATATATTTGTAAATGTAATGCACTTAGATTTTGGTTTCAGGGGATGTGTTGAAAGGTATATTTGAAATTACTTTTTTAAGGCAATTTAAACCTTTCTATACGAGAATGTCTGTATATTCTGAATAGAAGACTTATCAGTACAATAGCAGTCATGGATATTTCCCCTGTCAATTTTACATTTCTTTTAGTACGAAGGATTCTAGTCGGCATTTTTAGATAAAGGTAACTAATAGCGACTATTTTAATTTTGACATGGTTGATGACTTGTATGACGATGGATGGTGCTAGTATTGCAGCAAAACTCAATAAGATTTTAACTAGGGGTGTACCAATGAATATGAATTGGTAACAATTGACCTTTTTTGAATAATATCATCATATCGGCTCAATAATGCCGATTCCACCAATACCTTTGCATAATTATTTAAATGGATAATGTGACATATTTGAGATCATTTTTGGTGACAAAATGATGATTACAGATTGTTTGGTGAAAAATGTAGTTACAACAGAACTTCAGTCGAACCCTTATTTTCGGATACAAGTTCGAGTCATTAGTATCCATCCTGGTTCCATTAAAAAAGAAACGAATCTTGAATTGACAACTGGTTTATACATAATTCAATTTCTAGGGCAAGCATATACAACTCAGTTAGGAACTGGATCCCGATCATTTGGTCTCACGTGGGCCAAACTAATCAAATAATAAAAAAATAGCCCTTTGTTAATGTCGTAAGTATTATTCTTTTTTTTTAGTAGTGAGGCAGTTCAAATTAGATACGAGGCAGAGGGGCGAGAAGGTTGACTTTAGATATCTGACAAAGGAAGGCGTCAAATTCCCTAATAGGAACCAACCAGTAATTAATTGAATCCTGAGAATGATGAGTAATTAACTTTTTAAAATTAAAATTTATTTCCAACTCATTTGATAAATTTATGTATTTTTTTCCTATCCGTAATTAATATAAAGTAAAACTTTAAAAAATTAACAATTTTGTTATTTGTTTCTGATATTACATAATACACAATAAAAAATCGGATCAGAATAGTCCATAAAATGGTATCAGAACCAAAATCAGCTGAAAATTTGGTGTCGGTACATCCCTAATTTTAAACAATAATTTTTACTAAAAGCCTTGATAAATATGAACCAGAATAGACAATGGGTAGAGAGTAAATCTCCTCTTAAAATCAAAGATTGAGCACTGTATTTTAATTTGCTCCAATGTTATGGTCATTTTTACGTTTTTTGTTAGATGGATCTCTCAAATTTAATGGCCTCCTACTATGCTCATATGTAATCTTAGTACCAAGTTTGATCAAAATTGATTAGTAACTTTTGCTGTTATCTTGGTGACTAACAAACAAATAAATGGTGGCAAAAACATAATCTACGTTCAACTTCTTTGGGAGAGGTTAATTCAAAACCTAAGCTCAGTTCAAATTTTATAGAACAAGAAAACAAAAATGGCGCAGAGTTACTTGTATTTTGAACTGCCAATGGACTTCGTTTTAGTGTTTAAAATTTGAAGTCCTTCAAGGTTTTGACTAGATGGAGAGTCCCTTAGTGGGTATTCTTGTACATCAAACATAATTTAGGTGATAATAAAAGTCATAGGCGCCTCGAGGCCTATGATTAGGGATTAAAAATAGTGTTTATTTTGGGCATGTTAAAATAAAAGAAACCAAAAATTGAAATTGTAACACTGACAATTTGAAGAATCCCTTGGAGGAGAGCAGCTTAGCTGTTATGACGTTGCATTAGATCAGCTTCAATCAGCTGTCACTAGGGGGAGGAGGAAGTAAAAAGGACATTAGTAAAAATTACTCTGATGTCGATCCTCAATTTTATTTTGAGTCCAACAAGAACTTATAATTATAACTCTTCAACAAATATTCAAGGTTACTCTCTGTCTTTTATGAGCACTCAATAATGTTCAATCAGGTTTTGAATACTGTTGAATGTACTAGGAAAGGAAGCTTACAGCTCAAGAGTTAAATAATAATGACAACAGCTGAGAAAAAGAACATTCATTCCTCAGGTTGCCACTTAAAAAAAAAAATAATATAACAAACGGGCCAGCTAAAAAATACACCCGATTAACATCACTATCTATGATATTTTACAGACGTTTATTGGCTATGTGGCATAACAAATGTCTATAGTGTATACTAAGTGTATCTATTCAAAATTATATAAAAGGCAAGGAATGTTAACAAATATTCTATTCTATTTTTGAAACTATTAAATTTTTTTAAAGTATTGCAAAACTTAGTCATTTTCGCCATGTATTAAAAAAAGAAATATATATATAATATGGTAACCCTGACAATTTGAAAAATGTTCAAGAGAACAGCCGCTTAGCTGTCATGACGTTTCATTAAATTAGCTTTGAGGAGCTGTAATATGAAAGAAATATAGACAAGCCTCACTCGGTATCAAGCAAGGAAAGAGGCAGGAACTATTTCATTTTTGACCCTCCATCTAACTCAAAGGTCAACAGGGACTTACACTTATACTTTTCAAACCAATCATTAGTGTTAATTTCTGGCTTTTTGGAGCACACATCCTCATTGTAAAATTTATACTTAGAGGTAATCCCTTAAAATTGAAAAGATATTGATAGAAAATACATTGTATGTTTTTTTTTGCCAACAATAACAACAAAATACTCACTCATAAAAATGCTTAGAATTTATAACCCAAAGTATAGCAAATTTAGTCTTGATCCTGCCTTTTCCTAACCCTTAAAAAATGGCAATCTCTATCATCTATTACTGATGATTAGATAAAAGATAATTGTACTACCTTCATATTCAGGTTACAGGTTGATATTTTTTATTAGAGTACAAGTTAGAAATGATTGTTATTTTTTAGAAATAATTTCAGCCAATTGATATATCTAACTGATGGCACTAAACTGCATTTAAGACATTTATTATATTTATACTAAAATCATTCCTGAAATATTTTATGTGTTAAACAAGGAATACTTATATAAAAATTATTATATTAATTATCTTTTATTTATTTTAGTCGGCTTTAAGACACTCAACTGAAGCTGGATAGAAAAATACTTTTTTCAAGTTGATTTTCTTGTCCAACATTTATTATTTGTCCAATTGTACTCTTCCATTTCCATTAATCAATTATTATAAATAATTCTTTGAAGATGCCACAAACTACAAAAATCCCGAATTACATTTATTAATATGATAAAGTGTTTTATTTCGAAGATTATGTATATCCAAGCCAAATAAAGTATTATAAATCAAATGAAGGCTCTATATTATGTTTAATACTTTTGGGTATAATAACCCCTCTCAACAATTTAAATATAAAGATAACAATGTAATTTAATGGATCTATGAAATATTTATTAGGAGGGGGGTCATATTTATGTTGTATATACAGAGTTGGTCAAGAAAACGTGGACTCTCGGGCCTCCTGGCCTTCATGATCTCTGTTAGAAGGTAGCATGGGGTACTAACGTATGAGGAAAATCCCAATTCACCCTCCTGATGGTCCTAGCAGTCACAGATAAGTCGTGGGTAAGACAATTCATTGATTTGGTTGGGCCCTCCTTGATCTTCTTCTCCAAGCTGTTTATGTATTCAAAATCCCTCTTTAAATTGTGTCCTTAATGTCCTGGAGGAGTTAAGGAAAATAACTCAGGCCAATCGCTTCGAGTCCTTGAGGGTCCATGGCAGAAATCTCGGGGTTTCATACCAGACTCTCCAGAGAGCTATCAAAAATGTAGGTGGAAAGAGCCTTGTGACGGCCACTTTTGACACCAGCAATGAAATAAATCCATCTCCTCTGTTGCAAGGCCCCCCTACAGGCTTGATGCAAAGCCCCTCGACAACACACTTTGGATGCATGTTGAGGGGAAGGCCTGCAGTGTATGTCATCCAGACACCAGGCCCCTCAAAGCTATTGTCAGCTAACACTGGGACCCCATGACAGAGGACTTCTTCCACAGTGGGTGACAATCCTTCCACCTACGACTGGAAGCCATAATTGCCGTTAAGGCTGGCTACATAAATGATTAAGAGAGCTCAAACACACATCTATTTAAAGTATTAATTTTGTTGAAATTTTATTGTAAATTATATCTTGTTGAAGTTTAAAATTCAAAGTGTTCATATTTTAATGTACCACTCGGCAGTTTATTTATGTACTAAGGATGGTTGAACCAGAATGTCAAAAAATAATTATTAAACCTTGCTATATTAATAGGAACATTATAACACGTTTTGCTACCCAAGAATGTAAATAAATTTGTGAATTTTAATAATACTTTCGTGTTGACTGTGGAGACACTGAAAGTATATTCAACTTTAACTCCAATAGTGGATTAGATTTGGAGTCAATGTTATGGAAAAATATGACTTAAAGGCCATATCAACTCTATAAAGTTCAACTTGGAGGCAAATAATATAAACTATTTCACAATATTGATCAAAAATTAATATTTTAATTCCACCTATAGATGTGAAAAATTGAATAAGAAATACTTCGACGAAATAATTGAATATTTTGTAAATATAAAAAATGCGATATGTGTACTACTTTGAATCATTTTTATAAACTCAATTCTCTTTTTTGCGGCAAAAAAATTCAAAATCGAGACTCACATAAAAATAATATTACAGGTTGTGGATGTGCAAGTAGGTTTATAAACGAATCAAGGTCTTAATATGCCGGATGAACACTATGCATTGAGCAACACAGGTATATTTTAGGTTTAATTTTTGGAAACAACAACTCGAAGATCATTCTCCACTTTAAGATGCAATCTGTGTTTATTTTTTCCAACCCCTTTGTTGTGTCCCATGAACACCAATTGTCGAGTTTGTCTCGTGACACATCACTAATTATCATACTACATATTTGATAGGTTTTTTACACTTTCTGTACATTGATGTATTTAACATATTATTTGATTAATTTCAAATGGTATTTTTTTACTTACGAAATAATATAATTTTATAATTAAATGATCAAAATTGGAATCTTTGATTTTGTAATAATAGTTTATATCAATTGTATTTATACAATTTGATTTTTTCCTAAGACCATATTTATCAAATTATTTAATCAAACTTTAACTCTATATAAAACGACGAATGAATAATTATCTGCCTTTGATTTCATCATCAATTAATAAAAAAACAATATGATGACATTCAATGGAGTCTATCATATAAGAGGATTTGTGTTTGACCGAACTAAGTAGTAGGGAAAATAATGTTTAAGTAAGTAAATCCAATTAACTTAATTACAATTTTTATTATTTTCTAAATAACTTACCTTTCGGTAAAATTTAAATTGAACAGTTATATAATTGCTTATTGGAAAAAGATGGTTTTGGATAATAATTCTTCAGGTTTTTTTTTTCAGGAGCAATTTTCATTTTTTATTTTGTGACCTGAAGGTAATTTTTTTTCTTCTCTCGAAAATGTTTTGTGATTTACCAGTCAAAGGAGAACTAAGAAAGAAAAAAAAAAGTATAATAATGGGGGAGCTACCTTGGAATTTGTAGAGGGCTAATTGACCACAGTATCTCTTAGACCCACTCTCTCTTTCCCCACTTAAAGTGTATGTATAGGATTATTCTCCATGGTTTAATGAGGTCATGTGCAGCTGGACTTCCTCCTCTTCATCTCATATTCATTGAGCCATCCATAAATATTTAAAGCACATCAACTTTTTTATTGTTTTTTTTTTTTTTAAGCATTTATATTTGGTTTTTTATATCACCTCGTTTCGTTGTTTTAAAAAATACCTAATATACTGGGTGGAGATTTGAAATTCGAAAAATTTAAGGGTAATGTATATTACAATGGATTTTCCTGTACTATTTCCATTCACAAATCTTTTCCTCCAAAATAACCTGCCATATAGTGAAGTCAATCACTCAAACCAACTAACTCCAGCTTCAACCACCCCTTCCAACCTGCCCTTGAACCTGGCACAGGCCTCGATGAGGAATTCCTTGTCCATATAGGTCACTGCCTCGAGAATGGAAGCCCATAAGGTCTTGTTTTGTACACGTTTATTGGACTCTCTCTCCAAGATTCCCAACACAGTGTTGTCCAAGGGGTTCAAGTCCGTGTAGGTAGGAGGCAACATTTCCTTTGCCGGAACTGTAGGATATAATTCAGGAGGACTGGAGTGCATTTTTGGTTCTTAAAACAATCATGATTCTTCTTTGCAGGTATTCCCGACTCATGAAACTCCTTGAAAGCCTTGGCAACATAGATTTGGGCAGCTTTGTACACTCAATAACCTCATTGAACGTACACCTGGCACGGAAGCACACAATAATTTTTGCACGGTGTTCACATTGAGAGAACATCTTATAGATTTTATACTGATTCTTATACAACTTTGTCTGTTGAATCTGTTGAGAAAACGTTCATAAAGGTCAGGGTTGTCAAGATATGTCGGCTATTTTAAGGTCATAAACAGTCAAGTTTTAGAACAATTAAATCCCTTTCTTGAATAATTGTAGAGAAAAACTATGGAATCTCAAAATTGGTGTGGATTGCATGCTGGCGGCGTCATTGGGCCGTACTTTTTCGTCGACGATGACAATCACCACGTTACTGTGAATGAAAATCGTTACCGCACCATGATAACCGATTTTTTTTGGCCAGAATGGAAAGATATGGACTTGGACGATATGTGGTTTCAACAAGACGGTGCCACTTCACACACAGCAAATGTTACAATCCATTTATTGAAAAGTAAGTTTGGTGAGCGTCTTATCTCCAGAAATGGACCAGTCAATTGGCCGCCTTGCTCGTGCGATTGAACACCTCTAGACTATTTTCTTTGGGGTCACGTGAAAGCCCTGGTCTACACCAATAATCTGCCGACGTTAGAAGAGCTCAGAACAAATATTCAACGCAAAATTGCTGCAGTTTCAGCAAATTTATGCAGAAAGTAGTCGAAAATTGGGTTCAACGATTGAACTTCGTAAAACGTGCACGTGGTAGTCATTCAAACAACATCAAATTTTATTCATAAATTAACTTCAATGTATTTTAACGGCAAATAAAGAAATCGTCGATATCTCAAACCGTTTTTGTTTTATTTAAAAAAATAAATTAATGTGAGCGTTGTTAATGAAAAACCCTTTATATCTGGCCCTAAAATGTATTTAAAAATGTTATAAAGTTGTTATAAATCTTATTCCCATATTGAAAATAAAGATTAACAATTAGATTCAAAGGAATAAGAATTTTTTCTCGTCCCTAATTGATTTAAAAGTTTATAAAAATTGTACAAATCTAGCCCCATCAAGTAGTATTCAAGGTGTATGTTATCTCTTTTTTTATTTTTAAAGCTATTTAACGAAATTTTATTCAGATATGTGAAATTATTCCATCTTATTTAGTAAAATATCATGGAATCGCCATAGCTTATTTCATGGACAGAACGTTCGAGAGTTATTCTCTTGAACTTGATGTGTGTACGTTCGCGCCCCGCTGATTCCTAGAGAAAGAAATATACTATATGGATTTCCCAAAAGGATTCCTAGGTTTGATGGAGTAATTGTAATACTATAATGTTTACTTATACTTAATCAGTGCAACTCCATCTAACCAATTAAAGAAAAAAAAAAAAGAAGAACATTAAAATATAAATTAAAAAAATATCAATATTGAGCCCCAAAAAGTGGTTTCCTTCAATTATGATGCAATTTATAAAGTCAGGGAAAATTCTCTATAAGGATATTTCATTAAAAAATATTTTCGGCAATATACTACGAGTTTTAAAAATTTGCTATAAAAATGAGTCAACACAGTTGCATATAATTTAATTAAAAATGTATATGGTGTAAATTGAATACGGTTAATAAATCATAAGAAGATATTAATTGAAAGTAAGGCTCGGTTGCAACAACTTGACATAATTTTAAGACAACTTAGGTATAGTGATGTCATCAGTTTATAAGTGCTGTTTCTAGTTGCAACTTGAAGAGTTTTTTATATTTTTAAAAGCTGCAATCATTATTACTTTAATCTTGAAGAGAAAAGATCTAAGAATAATGTATATGTACATATGAAGTATAACCAAGGCTTTACTCGGGTGTCATAGTCCTTGTTGACCTCAAAATTGTGGATCAATAACGGAGTAATTCCTATCTGTGTCCTTTTAAGATACGGAGTGAGGCTGGTGTTATTTTCCTTCATGAAATTTTCTAAGAACGAAACTACCCAAAAAGCATTATTTGAAAAGCTCGACTAAACACAAAATTGAAATATTCGTGTATCAATTTTTGCTCATATCCAGTTGAGTTATATATTTTGATGAAGTAGATCTTTATACAGAGTAGGGGATCCAAAACATGCAGAAGGATTTAATTAAAATGTCATCCCCGTTATTTTTGATTACGAGGCTTCCCTATTCAACCAAACGACAGTTGAAACACATATAAACAAGTTGTGCTTAAATTCAATGTCTCTATCTGTAGAAATGTTGGAGTAACAACAAAAAAGGTATCTTGTGTTCAACGTCATCCCTCCCTGTGTCTGAGAAGGCTACAGAGACCGCTTTCATAAACTGCTTACAATATTAATAAGTCCAATAAGAATGGTAATGGTGTTGAAATTTGTATTATAAATCTAATTACCTTACATTTATGTTAGAAACAATTTGACTGAATTCTGAGCTGCTTCTATGTGACCCACTGCCAGCCCTGACTTCAACTCTCTAGACCTTGCAGTTTGGGGCGTCTTGTAGTAGAATGTCTGTTGCACTTCTCATCCAAATTTGGATTCACTCCAATCATGACTGCGTGGTACGCCATGGACTTGGTCAATCTGCTTGCCGGTGTGTCGAGGCTCTTATTGCCTGTAAAGGAGTACATATTGAATAAAAAATGTACAAATTTGTTTTGACTTGTATTTTATGAATTCCTCAAAAAAATTACATTTCTTTTAATTTAGGTATGCTACTGCAAGATTTGTGTATTCACTCTATAAAGGCGTTAGACAGTTCAGTGTTGTATAGGGTTACACCCATCGATAATGTGGAATGTAGTGTCTGAAATTATCTTACCTTGTTTAAGTAACTTGTACAATTGGATTTGCATCCCATAGATCAGTGGCTCTCAAACTTTTTTGAGTTTGACACTTAAAATATGTGGCTAGACAATGTGCAACCCCTACACTTCTCATTGAGAGATTAATATAAAATTTGGAATGCTTTTTATCAAAATAGATAACTTAAAGACCATTTAATCCGTATAAAGTTCAACCCACAGGCAAATAATAATAGGTATTTGACTATATTTATCAAAATAAAGATTATAATTATATATTTATTGAAAAAAATAAGAAATACAGCGAAGAAATAATCGTAGATATTGTAACTATTAAATCAGCAATATATCTACTACTTTGAATCTTTTTTATACTATCAATTCTCTTTTTTTTGCGCTAAATAAAGTCGTAATTGAGGCTCACAAACAAATAAAATAATGGGCTCTCGATTTGCAAATAGGTTTATAAACGAATCAATGTCTCATTTGAAAAATGCACCCAGTGCATTGAGCCAAGCAGGTCCATTCTAGGATTAACTTTGGACACAGCAACTCAAAGACTTGGATATAAGTTAATACAGAAAATGTTTACTCACAAAAATAAGTTGTGTAAGTAAATCTAAAGGTACTTTAGCCGCCAGCTGGGGGTACTTATTCATTACAGAAATTCGGACTTCATAAAGTATTTTAGAATCTAAATCTGTTTTTAGGGTTTGGTCGCATGAAAGTTCGTTCAGTACATCTTCCATGTCAAACGGCCGATAGTTAGCTGTAGCGGCAAGAGGGGACTATCTTTTTATGTTTTTGTGTAGCATTTATTTTCTAAGAAATACTTTTTAAAATGATCCAAAACAGAATTGGTAAATTCATCATTATTTAAGTTTTGATACGATAGTTTAAATTATACTCTTCCGTTATGTCACACGATCTCCACTTGGGGAACACCTGCCATAGATCTGTAAGACAGTATGTAGTAATATACTTACTTTTCCCTAAGAGATGAGTTGTTTGAAAGTTCAACTAACATTTCAATGTATTTTCACTTCTATTAAGGCTACTCTCAGACGGATTGCAAACCATATCGTAATATTACAGGATAATCATTATTAATATGCATAAATTTCAATCAGAAGTTTCTCACATCATTAAAAAATAATCCACCTGTGTTACCTATGTACATTTCTGAGGTTTATGTTGGGGATATTTAACTTGAGGCAATCATGTCTGTTTTGATGGAAAAAAATATTAGTCTATATAGCCAACAAGGGGGGGGGAGGGGATACCAAGTATGTGATGATTTTAATGTTGGCAGTAGATGTTTACCTGAACAAATTTGTAAACGTCACATGAGTGAGTTACCCCTTAATTATGTATATAAGTGATGACATGTATTTATGTGTTTATTTAGTTTGATAGGGAGACCAGGGGCAGTTGTAACCCTTTTATTTATTTTTTCGACGATAGTTCTTTAAAGAATACAAAGGTAGTCTACATTCAATTTTGAAAAAGTACAAAACATTATACATTGCTTCTGTTTCTTCAATTTACCACCAATGAGTGCTTTTTGACTTTTGATAAAATGATATCAACTGTAAAACAATAAAAAATGATAGAATTAGTACAAATATAAAATATTGATTCTCGAAAAAAAAAAATGCTTTTTGGGTCTCAATCTATGCCCTATTTTCTCCATTATTATAATTTGTGAGTTGCACAAATAGGATTTATGAAACACAACTAAATTCATACTGGGTGGTCCATTGAAATCTGAACACTTACTAATTCAATAATTAATGAAAGTTGGGTGATGATTGAAACTAATTCATATTTCGATATCTTAAAGAATATACAATTATTACAAAATAAACCATTCGAAAAAATGACCATTGAGATAGATCGACGAAATTCCATTCGTGCACTCGAAGCAGTTGGGTGTCTCCAGAAACAATGTCTACTTCGTTAGCAATCTGAAACGTTGGAGAGGAAGAAGGGCTCTGTTGAAAAGGCCAACCTATACCTGGAGGAGCTCAAGGAAACAGTCCAGGCCAATCTCCTCAAGTCCACGAGGCCCCATGCAAGAAATATGGGGGTTTCATAGTAGTGGGAAAAACCTTGTGAGGTTGGAAAGGCCACTTTTGATACTAGCAATGAAAAAACACATCTTCTTCACCGCAAGACTCTTTTTAGTTCTTTTGAACTCTTTTTTGACACTTTTGGCCCCCTACAACCCAGATGCCCATTCCCTGGCCTACACCAATTTATTGGTTTCATGTCAAGGGTAAGGCCTGCAGTATCTTTCATCTAAACACCGATGCCCACAAAGATACTGTCAGCCAGCACTGGGACACCATGACAGAAGACTTCAATTGCAGCGGTTGCCAAGCTTTCTGCCGCTGCCTGAAATCCAATATTACCGCTAAGGGTGGCTACATTAATGATTAAGAAAGCTCGGACACATATATATTTACGTTATTAATATTTTTGAAATTGTATTCTTAATTAGTAATTATATCTTTTTGAAGTTTAAAATTCAAAGTGTTCAGATTTTAATGAACCACTCAGTGTTAGGTTGTTTTGCCCATGTTCACAATTTTGAAGAACATATGACGTCAACAAGAATTTAACTCTATAATCTGTCGAGTCCTAAATTTTAATATGACGGACCCAAACTGATGTTTGTTTCGCGGGACCGATCTAGACAGAATTTTTTTTTCAGGCCGAACTTCTTTAGAAGATTTTTCTCAGCATGCACCATTTTTAAGCAAAACAACTACTTTAAAGCTATAGACTGTTACACTACCTTGCAGATTATATATTTTTTCTATTTTGCTCATGTCCTATTATTTCTTGTGAATCACTCAAATATTAACAATATACCAACATTCAAAATATCAATGTATAAAATTTTAACAATCCGATAAATTTTTCACGAGCAATAAAATGAATTAAAAAGAATCAACAACCACTGCAAGCAGGTTTAGTTTACTTTTGGATGTGAGGACCAAAAAATCCTACTTTTCAAATGGTCTTCCAAAAATATTCCCTAATTCTGATGGCAGTGTATTGTCGGTAGTATTTAACATTCATTTAATAGGTACGAGGCTGTTTCTTTTTCTTCATTTTGAAAGTAGTTTAGTGTTTTTCATTACTAAAAAAGCTGAAATCCCAAAAATACGACTAATCTACCCGTATAAAACCATGAATCAGAAAGAATTAAAAAAAAGAATTATCAAACTTCTTACATTCTTAACCTTTAGTTGATCGTCTGTTTCTCCTCTTCAAACAGTTTTCATAATAGTTATCGATGATTCACACCCCATTCTTCTAATAGAAATGCCTTTAATCTCAATGCAAGTTTTCTATAGCAATAATCATAATATTTCTTCGGCTGAGGAAATAAACCATATTAAAGGTTTTATTTGCAATATTGTACTTTCTAAAAAATAATAATTATATATACATCCATAGATAGTTATGTTTGATTGGAATCACCTATAACATTTTATTAATATTTTGCAAAATGAGTTAATAATGAATAACATTTATTTGGTTAAATACAATGGAAACCTTTTATCTATATATCGTATATATTAATTGTTAGTCTAATGGTAAGTCCTCATTTTCATGCATCTAACCAACTATTTCTTCATAGTTTCTTTTAAACCTTTAAAGAAATACCACTCATAAAGAAGAATAATATCAAAGTTCCATAGAGGTAGCCTTAAACCAAGGTAAATTAATAATTAATTATTTATGTCTTCTTACATAAAATATTATAGAAAAACAAAAGGATCATGGACAATAATGAATCATCTAGATCAGTGATTCTCAACAGGGGCTCCGGGAAGTTATAATTTTCCCAAATTATATATACTTTTTCCGACTCTAATATGGAGTCACTTTTTTGGGGAAAAATCAAATTTGTGTACTTTATTTTTCTTACAAACAATTAAAAACTCCTCTCGATTCAGTTTAAAAAACATCGATGGAGGTTTTTTGTATTAAAAAAAGGTCAATTTTAAATAAAGAGGGCACCAATACGTGCATCGCTTAATTGTGTAACATAAACAATTTAATCAATATCTAATTTAAATCTTAGCAAAAGACTTGAGAAGGAGATAGTTTTGGCGAAAGTAAAATAATAAAAGAGAATATAGACCTAGATCCTGTTACTTTTGTTTTAGCAGAAGAATATTAAATATAACCTTGAGACCAGTTTTGGTGAAAAAGTCTAGTAACACGATTCATTTGAGCCTGATAAATATGCAAGATTGCAATTGAGGACATGCAGATCATTGTTAAACAATTATTCATGACTCTGGGGCGTGGTTTGAATGATTTCTCTCTATACTGGTTTAAGGGTATGGTTATTACCAGTAATTGTTCTTTTGGAAGTATACACTACAAAATTTATGGTAGGATAATCTTTTTTTTTTCTGGGAAAGAAAAATGTAGACACGAATCATTTTTATATGGTGCAGCAAGACATGCAAAATATGGAATCATTTGACCACAATAATATATGTCAAAAATAAAGTATTTTTGTGTATTTAAGAGTTTCTGTTATATCTATACTGCCTGATAAAATAGATTTATTAATTTTATCATTACTAAATGGCAGAGTATTTTATTTAAGGTTATATTTACAAAAACCGGATTGTCAGATAGCTTAATGTAAACTTTTGAGAAATGGATAAATTGATTTTTTTAATTAATTTAAAGTGAAATATATGTGACTGTACGTAACTACAACAAAAAAAGGCCCTCTTTAAGAAAGTTTTATTTTTATTTTATTTTCGATAATGGTTTTTTTAAAAGATACATTTTATATGAAATAACTTTTTATTTAACCTAATTTAAGTTTCGTTGAGAGTCATTTAATAAATAATCAAAATTTTCGAGTAAAATCCCATTTTCCCCGACTCTAATAGTCCATAGGGAGTAAAAACTTATCTACTCTTCCTCCTTGGCACAGGTTTTCGTTATCAAGGTCCTATAATAAATGAATTTAAAAAAAAAATTGCAAAAAAAAAAAATATATCGATATATTTTTCAAAAATCCTATACTCAAAATTTATTCAACCTTGGTAAGCTATATTTCTCCTGAAAATACTTACGCCAAGGAGCTCCTCAGTTATGAAAAGGTCAGTAATTACTGTTTCAAATGCTCACAACGGAAACGACGACGAAGTTTTAGCCAAGAAAAACTACATGGCCTGCAAAATACTATCCAGGAGCTGTGTACACCTAAAAATTCTTAGGATTTACATCCCTAGGTATTAGCCATTAACAATTTGTGTCCTCATCAATTGAATTTGATGTGTTTTTACATACCTTTAATATGTAAAAACGACTCTTTTTGCTTCAGGATATATTCGAAAAGAAAAATTCACACACATAACCAATAATGACTACCTAAAAAGTTAAGTATTCCCTAATTGAGTCCAATCAAAAGTTGTTCCTCTTTCAACGAACATAAGTAGGCATAAATAGTAATAATACTTTTTCATTTTTCTCAAAAATGACACATTAATTCGTCTTCTTCATCGCAGGGACATGTTAAAAGTCATTATTATTTTTTTTTAATAGCTATATTCTATTACCCTCAAGGAATTCATTTCTTTTATGGGATATATTTGTAGTACAGTACATATGTATTAGGGTGAGACCAGTGTTCAACAAATTATTAACACTAACATTCTTTTTTTTTTTTTTACATAAAAAAAAACTATCTAGCGACAAAAAGTTTTATATATATATAGAGTTGAATATATCTCGTAGTACACTTTTTTTCAATTTTTGAAGAGTAAAATGTGAACAAGAGGTTTGGGTAGGACATTTATTTAACAAAATCATCTGAAAATATTGCTGAGCACAACTTTTATTGAATAACTGAGCCCTTAGCTATAATAATTACCTAAATACTGGTCCTAAATACCTTGTAGACATTGACTATGTAGTCAGACTCGAGCTTGGTCCACTCTTTCTTGATGGAAGCCTCTTGAGACTGGATACTCCTGTTAGGAGTATTACATACCCTTTTCTCCAGATGTGCCAAGATAGAGTAGTCCAAGGGGTTTGCTCCTGGAGAGAATGGCTGCCAAATGTTGAGGTCCCAAAAGTCTGGAAAGTTGTATTACAGGAAGGCCTGGCTTTTAGTAGTGCAATGCCAAGGAGCTTCATCTTGGGTGAAAAAAATAGTTGTCCCCGAACTTTTCTCCGGCCCAAAGTAGCACTTTATTATCTAGCAGTTTGTGCTAAGCATCCACATTGAGCCGCTCCTTCCTCTCCACAAAAATGGGAGGGCAGACTCCACAACTATAAAGTCCATTGTTTCGATGGATTTTTTGTTCTGAAGACATGTTTCATTGAAGCTGATATATTATTTGGATGTTCGGTTGTCATGTAGCGGCTGTTACACTTATTCAGAGTGGCATCAAGGATGAAAACATCTCTGTCAAAATCACACTCGTAATAACCTTAGAGGTCCCAAAAGTATCATAACAATCTGTTTGGTTATTGCATACATCTACTTGCTAAATTTCAGACTGTTCTCTTAAACTGTTTTGGATTTTATGAAAGCAACGCAAAAAACTGCAACTTATAAATATTGACAAATGATTTTTATTCTAAATAAGATTTTAATTATTTTTAAGGTTGACAAGACAAGAATGTCAAAAGTAAATGATGGCCATATTTAGTTTTCCAAAGCTGTTGTCATTACTATTTAATTCTCGAAGAGAGAACATCTTAGTATAAAATACTAACTATTGAATATCCTCATTCAAGACGAAAAGTAACAATGAGGGTTTACGCAGGAGTCATTTGTATAAGTCTTTATTAGACTTGGAGTAAAATTGAGGATAGCCATCGCATACATTTTATCGTGTTTACTTACTTATTCTCACGGCTACTTGCAGCTTATTTAATTTAGTGTCATGACAGCTAAGCTACTCTCCTCCAACAACATTTTTCAATTTATCAGGATTACCACGTTTGAAAAATTCCCAAATTAATATTTCTTCACAGAAAATTTAATTTTTTAGAAGAATTGAATTTTAAGGAAATTTCATTTATTTGGAAAGGGGTCTACAGCCCTTCCAACTCCAACCTCCCCCTGTAGACGCCCCTGTCATATTTTTTATAGCATTGGCCATCAGTTACAGTACATAGGTGTCCGTAAAATTTCGCAGGTGAATACAATTTTGATAATCTCCTAGTAATTGCATTTATCTACAGATGGGGACTGAACACCTTTTAGCACTAATTAGGACCATACAAATTTCCAAAAGAAGTTAAACTTCTTTAAAGCAAATTTTGGAGATTAGCCTCACCCTAATGTGCATTATGAAGCCCCATAATATATTGTATGTATTTATAAATCGTCTTTGGTATGTTTAACTTTATTCTTCTTGCTAGATATATGATGGCTATTATATATATATAATAATAATAATAAAAATGGAAAGGAGTATTTAATACAAAAATTAATATAAAAAAATGTTAAATTATTTTTATATACATATTTATGTACAACACACTGATGTCTAAGCATGACTCTGCAGATATTTCCCACTCTTCTATTTATCTTTAACAATAAGATGATGCTAACGACACTGTTTTGAAGGGAAAGAAAAACATGACATAAAAGCATATTATGTACATTGTCCAGGAAAGAAGACCTTGGATATGATACTACTTAAAAATAGATTGGTGTGGTTATTTTAGAGGTTCAATTCCTATTTGTGATTTACGTGCTTAAATCACAAATACGTGGTCATAAATTAGTGATTCCCACTATTCATTCTGCGTTTTTATTAAGAATAAGTATATATTTACACGTGTAGTGCATCAACATAAAAAATCTTGAACAAGGATCAATAAAAGAAGAAAATCCCTTTTTTTCTTCTTCAGATACAAAGATCCAATATCTCATGGACGTAATTGAGTCAATTATAGACCTATTATTCAAATATCTGGGATGAATTAAGATATCCAATGTTTGGACCTATAGTTTTAACTTTTATTTGATTTAAGGGACTTATATTGGGCTGGATATGCCCCCTTTTAAATAAAATATGTCGATATGTCATTCTCTGAATGTGAAATCAATTCAACTGTAAATGCAATTTACGACACACCCGTAGGGGTTGATAAGAATTATTTGTAGATATGGATTGACGATAATTTGTTGAAGAGTCCAAATATAATCCCCACTTAATTTTGTCTAGCCGATACATATTTGTTTATAGTATTAATTTGGTATAAATTAAACTGCAACAATATATAATTTATTCTAATGTTATTTAATAAATTATATATTGTTGCAGTTTAAGATTCAAAATTTCATGACAATCTGGTCTTTAGTTTGTGAGTTATTGAGCTAAGTGATACGCTACAAAAAAATTGATCGATAATATTTTCTTTTTTAATTTTACACTGTTTCTTGTTGTAAAAAACATTTTTTTAGCTAACCAATGCCTTAAAAAGTTTAATGGGGACTACTCTCCATAAAGCGAATCAAAACAATTAAAATAAATAAACTATAATAATAATTTAATATAAGCCAATTTCGAACGGATTTGAACGTGTTTTCTTTCTTAAGCCCTTACTTTTCAGCAAATATATTAATAATATTTGAAATGATTCATAAATATGAATGTTCATTGTAACATATATAAAATTATCAATGATCTACACAAAGCTTTTTTTTAATTGAAATACAAAATTGTTTTTATTATATACTTTTAATATTGTTGCTTAAAAGGTTCATTCTCTCATAGGAGTCCATAATTGTTTGTTGTTAATGATTATGTTCTTTTTTTTTTTTGCACATAAGTGCAGATTAGACTGTCCCAGTTTTGGGCTAATAATTTTATCCGCCTGCTGAAACATTTTATCTACTGAGGACGATCCAAAAACATACTTTGACAATGTTTGATTACCCTCAGGGCATTTTTGACGTGATACTAGCCATATCAGTTTAAAAAAATTATTTTTAGTGAAAGTCGGCTGTTTTTAGGCAACTTGTACCCCATAAAATATGATGCTTTGGGTAGTATTGTTTCAGTCAATATTTAGAACTGAAGACTGCAGTCTCGTCCAGTTTAGTCTCGGTCCGGTCCAGTTTTGTCCTGTATATCAGTCCTAAGACTGAAATCGAACAAATAGATAACGACTGGGGTTCTGTTAAAAACACCCTCTTAATAACCTCGGAGGCTCCCAAAAAATATCATGGGAACGTGTTTGGTTATTTTAGAAGTTTACTTGCTAAATTTCTGACTGATCTGCTCGACTCTTTTGGATTCCATATGTGATAACTCCTAAAACAGATTTATCATGTATATTTAAGATATTTTTTTTGAGGGGAAGGGGGGCTTCATATACATCTTGGGACCAATTAACCCAAAAGACCGTACAAAGTACCAAATAGGGTTAAGCTTGTTTGATCAAAGGATGGTAAAATACCTTTGAAAATAGCAAAGTTAGACCAAAAAATATCATTATTTACAAACTTTAATATCTTGAAAGATTTAGAACTTTGGTAAGGTCAGTTTTTTTATTGTCCTCAAAAGAAAAGGTCTTTGTGCAGGGTGAAAACAACATTAAACCAAAAAACGGTACAGTCTAATATACAATATAACTATCTAAATACAAAGTAAGTATAATTTTATGTAATTTAAACTTACTTATAGATAGATTGATAATTACCTTTGTTCTAACAAAGTCATTTATAAATCCCTTAATTTTATAGATGGATTTATTTATTGGTATTTAGTTGTATGTATGTAGTAAATCAATGTTTTACATAGGGGTTTAAGAACAATACAGTATTTATTTGTTTAATTTTGTCATAATGCTTTTGTGAATCGGATGAGTTATCAATTAGCCAATTGAAAGAATGTATGGTATTCTGATTGTTACTCCCTCAAGAAAAAAAATATATGACAAGGAAATGTCTTGTTTATGAGGACTTTTTATAAACTATTTAATGATGTATTTAAAAATAAATATTCCATATGTCAACACAATTGCAAATTATGATATTCTTAATCAAAGTTGTATTCGTTGACGAATTACCGTCAGTGTTAATCAACAAAATATTCTTATGATCCCTTGTGAAAAACCTCTTATTGTATAAAAATAAGCAAAAATGCATCGTCACCACGAAATAATTATAAATGAATGAACTATATATGAAAGGCCATATAGGGGCAAATAAGATCTCATACATCAAATAAAGGCTTTAAACTATATTTAACTTTTAGAGTTATATCATTTCATCCCAGAAATTTGAATACAATGCCTATAATTGTTCAGTATATGTCCTAGAAATATTGTGTTTTATGTACTTATAAATGAAATCAAAAAATATTTATTTATGTTAATAAAAATAAGCTATAATATTTTTTTCTCAAAATTGTATTCTTTGACGAATTATCGTCAATGTTTGTCAAGAATTTATAGTGCCACAAATTGTACTTCAATGAGAAAAAGTGCATCTGCAAATTGGAATAATTATAAAATGGTAGATCTTATTTGAAGATCATATCGGGGACAAATAATGTCTCATAAATCAAACAGCAGGTTTAAACCCGTTGTTTGGAGTATCACATTTATCTATCACAGCAATTAGAATAAATTACCTTTAATTGTTCAAAGTATATTTATTGACTATTATAACTTGTATGATGTAAATAAATGAACAGATAATTTTTATTTTATTAAATAAGTACATAAATAGTATTGGATTGTAATCAAAATTTTCGATTGTGAGATTTTGAGTTCTGCATTGAGTCGAGTTCGTATTAGAACAATAGATATGCAGGCCATTGAATGAAATTATGGAAGCTGTTGGAAACGAGATACGGAAGAGGATTGGAAGGAGTCCATCTACACACGAACTCCTTTACGGCTTAGAAGGAACGAGCAAAACACTTTGTGTGGCCTCTATAGTAATTATTTGACTCCAAGCATAGATCTCTATTGTACTATGTAAGAATGTTTACCTTTCTGCTATAATACAGGGTGCGTCAACAAAATCTGCCGCTTAAAAAAAAAACAACTACAAGCTTATTTTATAATATTTATTGATAAAATAAAAACGAATATCTTTATTAGGATATAGAGCAGCTATCTATACCATGTAGTTGCCTTCTGCGGACAAAACCCGCTCAATGCGGCTAAGAAAGCGAGAACAGGCATTTGGGATTTGCGCTCCTTCTATCTCACTGAGTTTCTCCTTGATACAGGTGATGAGCGACTGCTTGGTGTTATGGGAGGAGCGGATGGTCGTGTTCTCCACGTAGGACCAGACAAAATTAGTCCAACGGGTTCAAATCCGGTGATGACGGAGGCTAAGAGGAGAAGGGTACGAATGCAAAAGTATTGCTTTTTAGCCATTTTTGCGTCCGCTTAGCTTTGTGGGCCGGAGATGAGTCCTGCTACAACATCCACGGCCTGTCGCTGAAAACAGACTTGCCATGGCCCTCATAGAACGCTGGGGGTCCTCGTCGATGATGTCCCTGACCTTGTTGATGAAGGTAACGTCCCGGACAATCCTAGTGTTCTTCTCCTCCTTCTTCTTCCTGTCAACAACGTCCATCGGATCCGATGACTCCTCCAGCTGCTTCCTGAGACTTCTGACCGTTTTAACTGGCATTGACAGAAGGCCGGAGATGTCAGCATTGCTTAATTTCATGTGATCACTAAGCATAATCTGAAGAGCAGCGCACCTATGATCTCTCTCATTGAACATAATGCCTTTTCTTGGGTCCTTAAAATGATGCTATCGCTACAAATGGTGAACAATAACTGAAGCCTATAAACCGGGAAAAATTTTAACACCAAAAACAGACGGATCAGATATCAACTAATGGAGTAATGTCGTCTTTAAAATGCGGCAGATTTTGTCCACGCACCCTGTAGTAAAGGTAGCTCTGGGGGAATTGATTTATTTATACAACAGGCAATCAAATTTTTATGAACTTCAGCTTTTACGCTGTGATATCGTTTGCTTGTTTATTTTTTTTTTCCTTCTTTATATTTTTTCATAGTGTCTTTTTTTTTATTGTTTTACAAATTATCAAATTTGCTCTGTTGTGTTTATGTGTATGTTATATAAATATATGTGTTTGTGTGTATACATGTATTTAGTATATGCGTTTTGTTTTTTATTTGTGTTTCTATTTTCTCAACTATTTTATAAAATCTATAAGAATACATTTGCCCTTAAGTTTACCAGTTACATGTTATTTTATAAATTGGAATCTCTATAAATATAATTGAATAAAGAATTTTGTTATAATAAAAAAAAATATATTTTTCACTTTTTGAGTTTGGTCAAATTCGATTTTTTGGGGATTTTTACAAATGATTTCTTCTTTTTAATACAATATCAACTCTTTTTTTTTATAATTAGGGAGAAGTGTTTGTGGGTTCTTACTACTTTTTTAAATAAATACTATACATTTGGTTAATAATTTAACAAGTATCGTTTCGAGTTGCGATTAAAATTCGAGTTTAAGTGTGTCGAACTTTCCCCACAAAAAATGGTCAACTTTAGTAAAGTTAAGTTTGTTTGGAGTTTGAGTAATTTTCTCCAATCCAACACTGAATACAATATTCTTATATATATTTATGATGAATGAATTCTCAAATAGAGCTTCGTAAGAACAAATGTTTTATGTGTTTGCCCCAATATAATTAATTATGTCTTATGCCTGCTCAGTTTTTTATGTACGCGTGTAAAGAAAAAAATAATTAAATTGCTTGCAGGAAGTCATGGGCATAGCAAGGCCAAAGACCAATACTTACTCAAAATACTTCGAACTCTCATTTGGAATCATTTTTCATTTTACAAATCATTACGTGTTTGTAAACTACATACTTTCTCTGGACCAGTCGCAGACTCATTAGTGTACAATTAACATATGAAAAACAATTGTCTATATTTTTTTAAACTTCTGAAGCACAGGTAAATAAACAAATAGTTGTCTGATGAAAATGCTCACCTATGGGTTGAACTTCACACTTCTTAAAGGTTTATAGAGGTTTGTTTTAAATATGGAAAATAACACTTGATTGAATTATTTTTATTAATTTAAATTCGTAACCATGTGATTTTATATCTAAGTTTATTGATTTATTTGTTGCCCTATATTTGGATTCATGTTTAAACAAACCACTGGACAGATATATGAACTTTAAAACTCTCCTAATGTATATCTCCTTCCTTGATGCTTCGCTAAAAAATGTCAAACAATGGTCCTTTTGGACTTTTCATCCGAAAGAGTAATCTATAATTGAAAGACAATCTATATAGATTATATTTAAAAGAGAACAGTTCCACAAGAAAAGGTAAGTTGTTTCTATTATAGAGCAAAAGGGGCATTCCTTACGCTTGCTTATAAAACTTACTTCCGACTTCCAAGGTACCGGATAATTTATGATGAATAAACTATATTTCTGCTGAGGTTAGAAGTTTGCTATTGAAAGATTCGATGACTAATTCCTTATTTATTTTGATTTTTTTTTCTTTTACAGATATATGATAAAAGGCTCGATTGTGGAGGATTGAGTACACTTTCTTAGCAATGATCCAGTACTTTTCTGGGGTAGTTTTTTTATTATTTAATCAAGAACATTCAAAGGGATTGTGAAATAATAGGGGTTTCTGCCTTTTGTCCCACCCAATGTATCTTTGATACACGGATGACTATCAAGGGGTTGTTGACATCTTCGGCTCTCTTGAAATTCCTCTTTGGTGGAAATTACCTAACTAAGCTTATTTCTGTGATATGAAGGTCTGGACAAGAGGAGTGAATTTTGCAGACGAAACAGCAAATTCAAATGAGCTTATATAAAAATGGCATGCAATAGATACAAATTAACTTTTGGGAGTTATTTACCAGTTCCAAGACTTGTATTTCCAACACGTCTTTGATTGTATTCTCTGAGTACGTAAGATCTTAGAAAACCCATTCAAAGTCCGATATGGGACCCTTTTCTTTAATACCTGGAGAGAAGGGCATTAAATTGCATTGTATGGAAGAGCTTGAGAGTTCTAATTTTTTTTTTACTATCTTCATCAGAAAAATTACTTAAGTATAGAATACTCTTTTTTTACCGAAATAAACGCTAATGTGACTTTTGTCGAATCAAGGAAGAGACGAGTGGTCATTTTCTCTGTGAATGCGAGATACACTGTCCAATATATAACCCCGTCGACAAACTTTGTAACGAACATTTTGTTTATGATAATATGAAGAAGGATGATTTCTTAGCCTTTTACTTTGAAAAACTAGTGAAGATTATAAACAGAGCTATTGCAAAGGCTCATCATATTTTTGGTTCTTTTCTTTTAACATGCCCATTCCACACTGGATTTTCACTCTTGTATATTTATATATATTGATAAGCCTTGTTGGCAAAAAAAAAAAAAATATATTTAATAAGAATGAATGTGAAATATAAATAAGATACACTCAAAATATTAAAAGGATATCTAAGTCACCGGGATAAATAACACCCCAGGTAAGTAAAGGAGGGTTAAGTTCTTAGATCAAATATTTATACTCGTATAAGAGAAAAACAGCAAAACCTTTTTAATACTTTCTTTAAAATATACGTATGTGCCAACCTACTTATTATCACGTCTATGTGTCTGTATGTTCATAATATATAAGAAACGCAATCACCTTTTATAGAAGGAAATTCAAACTACATATACTTCAATAACCCACACGAAAGAAAAGAAAAAATGCCCTCCCCCCTCACTCCAATTACACATTGAAATCTTCAACATACACGTTATTTACGATGATATAGTGTTGGATTCGAGTATTACTCGAAGACAACTCGACCAACTTACAAAAAATTACTAATATCACCTCCCGAAATATTATTTGAAAACTCGACTAAATTCGACAAACTTGAATGGTTAAAACTCGAAATATTCAACTATAGATTAATCAAATCTCCAGTTGTTTCTACAAACATTTCTATTAAATGATTTCCAATAAATTTCGTGATCATATTTTTGACGCAAAATATTTTCTTTTGTCTAATCGGCGCCAAGTTTTTGACAACCTTGATGAGGAAGTATTACTCCTGACCAGTAATTTTGCCATGAAAATATTCGACGCCAGTAGTTTTGTTGCATAAATTTACGACTCTTGGAGATTTGCCTTATGTCATTTTTGCCATCTTTTCATGTTTTTATACTATAGATTTGAGATATAGCCTTAATCTTTTTCTAATTGCAACCTGAATAGTATTTTTTATACTTTTATAATGTGTTATCATTATTCTTGATAAGAGGAAATCTAATATTGAGCATCTATGTGTTTTTGTTCTCATGAAAAACTTATAGTAACACTGATGATTTCTAGTGTTTTGTGATGAAACAAAACAATTTTTTTAATGTTTCATCTGCCCTAACTAAATTGTTTCTTCTGTGAGCGAAATAAAAATGAGGCTATAAGTGACAAAACGAGACAAAATGAACACTGTTTAGAAGCTGACAATCTGTTTTTGATTTGATAGTGTCTTTTCGAATTTGAAAAAAAAGTGAAGGAGAAAATCAGGAACCTAGTGAAAGCCTGCATTTATTTAGAGTGACTAAAAAATTGGCCGCATTTAAAACTGCTCCAATTAGTACATAACTACTTGAGACTGCTACTTTTAAAGAATACTTGGATATGCAGAAGAATCTGTTTTCATTCCAGATATCTAGAACAGGGAATCTTGGCCGCTTCTTGTTGTTAGCCAAAAGGAAATGAAAAGGTCATCTCGTGGGACACAATAATAAAACATTGGCTTTAATTTAAATTGGATTGTAAATAATAGAAACATGATAAAATTCATCGACGTTTGAACATTTTATATATACATAATTATAACTAGTGATGACTTTAATTTTTTCTTGAATTCTGAGCTAAATTTTTTAAATTTTCATCCCAACTGGTTGTGACAATCCTCAAAATATGAAGAAAGTTCTTATGTGTGAGCGTTAATGGTACTTACTTTTGACTAAATTCATCTCAAAGAAAAAAGACTCGCACAACCATGTTGATCCAAACATTCCACAAACACACAGACCTAATTGTTTTAGAAGCTCAAATCCTAGTGGTGACCCAATACAGAATTCTTTACTATAAGATGATGGCTTGAGCACGATCTTCAATTTAATAATTTCAAGAGATTTATATCTGAGCTCATTTAATCATTAATGTAGCCACCGTTAGAGGCAATGATGAATTGCAAGCGGTGGTGGAAGATCTGGCAACCCCTGGGGATGTAGATACTTCAGAGTCCTTCTTTCTCTCTAACGTTTCAGACTACTTGATGGCGTAGACTTTGTTCAAAGAGACGCCCAACTGCTTGGAGTGCACGAATGAAAATTCGTTGACCACGTTCAAGTTTCATTTTCTCTACGTGTACGTAAGCTAGAGAGGTCACGTTTTTTTCTCGTAACTAATTAATTGTTTATGCTTTAATATATCAAAATATGACTTAATTTAAATCACTCAGCCTACATTAATCATTGAATTAGTAAGTGTTTAGATTTCAACGGGCCACCCGGTTCACCATCACAATGATCTAAGTTTGAAATTATTGATCAAGTTGATTTTCGCGGCCAGACATGGTCCTTGGGCTGTGTTCTGGGAACCCCTAATCTAGAATTTCATGTCTCAATGCTCAAAACTCAAACTGGAAAGTTAAACTCGAATCCAACACTACTATTATGTATATGTTTTTTTAAACCTTATTTTTTTCAATGACCAGTTTTTTTCTTCTTCTGTTTCTTACCCCCATTTACTTAGGTACATATATATTTATTTTAAATAGCCTCAATTGGTTTGGCACGCTTTTTCTATAAAATACCTAAAGAAAGGGAAATGATGAACTATTGTATATAGGTATATAGACTAATAACCACCATTCTATGTTCCCTCTTCAACCATTGACAACCATTAACTCTTTTTTTTTTCACTCCTTCTTCTTCAAAATGACTTCTTCAATTGTGTGGACTTAAGTTCATTTGACCCTCAAGGCAAATTATAGTTTTATACATAGCTATTACATATAAGTAAGATTATTTTTACCTTTTATTCTTCCTCAATCGTTTACCAAGAACATTCCTTTATCTACACGTTTATCAACGATATAATAAGCAAAGCACATAGCTGTCCCGTCAACAAAAACTCAGGCTATAATTATTTTTTCAATATTGTGTGTGGATTATATTTGTATTCTTCAAAGAATTAATAGGAACTTCTATAAGCAAATTATTATTATTAATCTTGCAATACACTTAAATTAGGCTAAACTGATCTTTACAATGAAAGAATGTCAAATTGATAACTTTTGCAAATGACTGTATATTGTTCCCCAATTTTCAATTCAAATAAAATCCAAGATCACCTCTGATATTTTACCTAATTTAATAATAATCGTGTTATTGACGTTTATGAACGTATATTATACTAGTATGGTACGTGCCATTTTCCACTGGGTCTAGCAAGTGTGCTTATTAGCCTGTTGCCTAAGAAGACTTGCAGAAGAAGGTTGTGCTCGTATATTAACTGTAATTGATATTCGTAAAAAGCTACCAATGCTGATGCATAAAGGGCTAAACTATTTATGCTACAAGAAGAAGGCTACAATGAGCAAGAAATTGTCTTACAAATGTGTTTTAACAAGATATTTGTTCAAACTGAAATCAGTAGTTTTGGAAAATCAGTAGTATAAGGACAAAAAGAGAACAGGGAACCCAAAGTAAACGTCCGCGAGAGATGACGCCACGATGAAGTTGACTGTTTCATGGTCTCCTGCTAGTTCCTGTAAAAAATTAAGTCTAACTTGGTTTGAAATGGGTTCTATGTAAGTGTTACAACTATTCAATGTCATTTGACTAAAACCGGCCAAAAAACTGAAATATATTCATTTTCTGCAAAAATAAGAAAATATTCCAAGTGATCTTAAACTTTTTCAAAGGACTGTTGGTCATTTAAATAAACTATGAGTAGCATTCTTGGATATCTTAACTTATACAACAAATTTAAATACATACAATGCCTATAATTGACTCACATATGTGTATGAAAAATTGGGATGTATGTACATATGAAGTAAACAAAATATATATATTGGGATTTTCTCCCTCACTTGATTTTGGCTCAAGATTATTTTTATGTTAACGCACAACATTATCTATTTTTGAGTTATTTATGAATTTTGTCACTTATTACAACAAATTATTCGTATAAAGCCTTTGTATATGTGGAAAATTGTACTTAAATCCGCCCAAATTGATTGTCACTATAAAAGAATGAGCAATTAAAGATTTTATTTGAAATTTTGAATATCTGGACTAATATAAGTATCTTAAATTAAATAAATGGAATAAACTATAGCTGAAACTTTTGAGTATCTTAACTCATCCCACAAATTTGATAACAAAGCCCCCTATAATTGAATCATATAAATATGTCTATGTAATATTGGGATATATATTGTACATATATATGAAGTAAAAAAATAAATTGCATTTTTTTCCTTTACTTGATTTTTGTACAATATTGTTTTTATGTTGATGAACCAAATATTTCTTAATAATACAAATTGGATTAATATATCGATATAAATTATTAATTATGTATGTTGTTGAATTTTTGTACTAACATAACTAAAGAGTGCTTCATGGAAGCATAAAACAATTATTGAAACTGGAGAGTTCAACGCGTTAGTAAAAAGACGGCTGAATATCACTGATTTTATTATATAATTTAATATTATAGGGTGGCACTTTGAAATTTTCTCCCGTTTCGATTTTATGAGAGGAAGTCAATATATTTAGGATATTAAATCAAAATATATATAAAGGAACTTGACTAACGAGGTTTAAATATAGAATTATATTATTAATAGTTCTATAATATCATTAGACTATATATATATTGAACTATCCATGTTTGATAACTCTTATACTATATCTCACTATACTCCCCCTAAAAACTTAGTCCAAGGGAATTACATATGAAAATGTGAATGAGTCATAAATATTGAATATCTACAAATATAAGACAAATGTAGAAATGTCCTAAAATAAATTGTGATAAAATACACTTGATCTTACATATACATATATACTAATGAATAGTAGATGTTCATAGATTGAAACTCAGGTGACGACACATTTATGCCTGATTAATTTGCCCCATCTCATGCTCATTGGAGTCCTAGAAGACGATAGTATCGGGATGGCAGTATTAACAAACTTTCATTGCGATTACGCTACAAAAATAATCAAGGAGATTGAGATCCTGGAAATAAGGGCGGCCAAAAAATTTTGGTCGTGACTCTGTATAATTTTTGACTTCTCCTGGAGGGAATGATGATGCATTATCCTACTACCAAGCAAATCTTCCATTCAGATAAAATTTTCTTTGATCCCGGATGAGACAAATTCTTGAATTACTCTTTTGTAAGTGTTGAGTTCATTTAAGGGACATGATCTATTTCTGCGTTTTTCTCTATTCAAATAATCCATTCTGAGGGACCTCATCTTTTTTTTCTACTCCAAGGACTTCTATTATATCATGTTCTACCTCCTGTTTCACCAATGTTTTATTTTATTTTGAGGTCACAACTTTGATTTGCTTTTGCAAAATGGGCTAAGGGGGTGGAGTGAATCAATGATAATTTGCCAATGAGGCTCTTACTTTTTCATCTCAAGATTAAATTAAGAAAAATGTAGCTATACTAAAAAATAAGGGTGTACTGATGAATGGGAATCGGCAATAATTGGTCCTTTTGAAGTATATGTGCTTACTTTATTACATATATTATTAAGCAAAAAAAAAAAATCTAATTTTATTATTTTAAATAGTTAAACAATAAACAGTTCGAATCATAGTAATAACTAATATAAACTTAAAAAGTAGGGGCTCTTACCTATGAGTACCCCGGATAAAATAATATTTTCTTGAATTATTATTGTAATAAGTTTTGCTCTTTTCTGAGTAATACAAGTTCCCATAGTTACAATGAGTAAAAGTTAACTAATTCTAATTTGTGTTCAAATCCCCTACAAAAGTTAATTTCGATTTTGCTTCTCATGTTTTTAATTAGCTGCTAATAGGAAAGAAATGAATATTCTATTATCATGTAATTCATTTGTTCTTTCAGAAACGAATCTATTAATTTTTATAAATAGGTATATTCGACTTTATGATGAATGATCATTTGCTAAGGAACACACTTCGTAATGAAACATATATTGCACAACGAAGGTATAAAAATATGGTGAATAATATATGTGGGTCCAAAAATTCTGGATAATAATGTACGTACAGTACATTTTCTCCTATTAAAAGAATATTTGAAGGGTTAAAGTACTTAAAAATCGAGTTTTTGCGAGTCTTATTTCAAAAGAAAAAAATGAAATGGTAGTCATATTTTTTTAATTTTTAATTTCTCAGATAATTATTATTTGAAGTAATAAACAAACTCATTTTTTTTATTAAGTAACAAGAAGGAAAGAAAACATTAAGTGTAAATAATAATTAAGAACATGTATAAATACCTATTATGAATGTAATGATAAAAAAATATTGATTCAAATATACATTAAATCTTTTGAGAAGCTAAATTTGTTTACTATATTTCGGTTTCCGGACATGTTCTTTATGTACTGACTAAATGAGTAGATTATAAAATAAAAATAACTCTGACTTATTACCAAAAAGATTTAAGCCCCATTTATAGTTATAGAAACATATTTTAATGGCCAATTTGTCATATATAATGTTTTACACCCTAGACTTGTGTCATATCTGACACATGATTTTGATTTACATTTGAAATGTACATGGAGTTTATGATACTTCCTAGGTCAAAAAGTTTAAATGTAGATCTAAAATGTCAATTTAATTCAATTGTGAGATTTTTTTTTTTTTACTCAAAAACCTAAGTGATGTAATTATATAAAATAAATATCTTATCAATGGATCGAGGAACAAGGACGAAAAAAATAAAAATAATAGTAATCAAAGACCTGCAAATGTTACAATTGTCTACTAGTGCCTACACTTTTTGTTAAAAAAACCTTAATTATAGAGGAATTAAAATGTTACTACTTTGACTAATCAAATTTTATTAGGATCAAAAATCCTCAATATTGATAGATTTCCATAAAAAAGCTTTTAGACGTTTACACGAAATATATTTGGAGATATGCTAATTAATGATTAAAAACTAGTGACTTTTTGTCCACTAATTAGTAGGGTGGGCATTATAGAATGCATTTCATAAAGTAGTTGTTCTCAAACTGTAGTACGTGGAGGCTTGAGGAAATTCAAAAAATGTCAAAAATTCTTTTATAAAAGAAAATAATTCAAAAAAATATCTTGATGAAAAAAATATTTATATCAAAAATAGTCCGAATTTTAACAAACGGTGGTATTTGGAAATCGTCATGTTGTGTTAGGTGGAACACAATTTTAGTTCATTATGAAAATCTTTATTATGTACAATCAACTTTTAGTAACAGCTGTTCATTACACGATTTTTTAATTCTTACAAATTGATTTTAAAAATGAGAAATTATAAATACATATGCATCACGTCGTCGTTACCATGGAGATACATATTTTTTTACATATAATTTTTTTTAAATTATACATTGAACATTTTTCTACAGTATAAGCTTTGATATTTCTCATGACTATGTATTATAATTAAGCTATAAGGGTCTAAACAAGAATGGCGTTTTTCATCATTTTTCACCCTAAAAATAAAAACATATCAAGCTCAAAATAAAATATAGAATCAATAAAACCACTTTTTAATCCTAAAAAACACTTTTACATAAGGTTTATCACCCTCTAATTGTTTCCATTAATTTGTCAAATTGTATCAATTGATAATGACATTAAATGTTTTTTTTAAAATTCAAATAATATTAATACAAGTATATTTGATCTGCTTAGAATTCTTTATACAAAAAAAAATATAACTCTCTTATAATATTTAAATGGCACCTGCATTAGCAGCATTTAAGATGCAAATACACAGGTTGTGGCAACATAACTTCCTTTTTATAATTCTTGGCAATTAAGCTGTAGAAGTAGAAACAGAGTGAGCGTGGGTTTATTCTAAATTTTTCTTTGAAATACAGTCGATTGCTTTCATGCGTAAGAGTATTGAGGAACACACGTTTTTCGCTGAAAAAAAATATTGGCACAAAATGGTTTGACAGAAATCTTTACAAGTTTAAACTAATAGCAATTTACACTTTGAGTTTGTATTAGTCCAATTAGTTCTAATCAGTTGATTGCTTCAGTTTCTAATGTACAAAAAACGATTTTTTCAATTTGTTTTCATAATTTGAAATTTGCACAATTATTTGAATGCGAATAACTCCACAAATAATGACGTTAAATTAGTGGTATCAGATCTGGGGTTTTAAAAAAGTTCTAAATTGATACAACTTGTTCAAATCAAATTATTGAAACTGGATTCATTCTGGACAAACTAACATTTTTAAGACCTCTGCAAAATTGACAAAAACTAATTACTCAATCAATTAATCATCCACAACGCTAAATTATATATATTGTTATTTTAATGGTGCATCTTTTTGTATCTATATATGAATACTGCTTTAAAACTTCTTTATAAAAGTTATTTAAATAGAAACAAAAAAAAACACCGGGTATTGCAATACAAAAGTTTTGTTTATTAAGTGTATAAACAATGGAAGACGTCACTTATCTGATGTGATTTTCAAAGCTGTGCATAACAAAGCATTTAATGTTTACTATCATTATGAATCCTAAAAATAAAACTTTTCTTATTAATAAAACTTGTTTTATTGTCTTTTTGAAAAAGGAAGTTTTGTTGGTGCATCCTGTATTTAAATGACGCCAAAAGGATACTACGCCTAAGTGATGTAAACTGAAATGATCCGCACCGAAAAGAGCCCTGCTCTAAATATGCAGGCCAAAAAAAGTGCGCCCAAATGAGTGAACAGCAATTAGGGAAGTGGGCGTTATTTTACTAGATGATATTGGAACTAATTGCATTTAAATCAACTTCAAGTTATTACTTTTGATAACACTATTTGTAAGAATTAAAAATAGATTTGAACATATAAATTTATATACATATCAAAATGTGTGGCTTGTCAGCATAAAAACAAATTTGAAATACAATTTTTTTATTATAATTGAGTGTTGATTACATTTGTATTCTTCAACAAATAATTGTCCCTTTCTATCAACAAATTATTATGGTTAAACGTTTGATGTGGATCGTAAATTGCACTTCAAATAACCCTCAACAGTTTTATTCTTATTAACTTTATTCATTCTAGAGAGATTATATAAAATATATATAAATAATCACTTAGTTTCTAATTAAGTCTATAAATAAAAAGTTATTCCCAATGATACAATAATGATTTTTGAGACATGTAATGTTTAATTTAATTACTCAAATAAAATATATCTAAGGTATCGAATTTGAAGATATCAATGAAAAAGATGACTTCAGATGCACAACTTTTAGATGGAATATGAACTATGTACATTATGAAATTAATCAAGCAACGAAAACTATTGGAATATAAATATTAAAAAAAATAATATAAAAAAATGGAATCGCTGTAGCTCATGGACACCGCACTCGGGAGAAATTATTCTCTTGAATTTTATGTGTGTAGGTTAGTAGAGAAGAAATATACTTTATTTATATGGATTTCACCAAAAGATTCCTAGTTTAGATGAAGTAAATGCAATACTAAAATGTTTATTTATACTTAATTAGTGCAACTCCATCTAAACAATTAAAGGAACATTAAAAAAATAAAAAAAATACACTAAATTTGTGAAATTGATTCATTTTGAAATTTTGTCAAATTTCAAAGCAATCGACTTAAACTATAAACTTTTATAGGAACACGAGGAATAATATCTTAATAGATATACAGTATAGCTCTATGAAGTTCAATAAATCTTAGAAACCTTGATAAAAAAGAATGCATATTTTAATGTAGCCTCAAATGATTCACATTCTTTATTTTGTAGATGGAGATCATATTATGCTAGTCCATTCACTTCAGAAAGTAATCACATATTGTTGAAGCATCTGCTTTTGAAGAGCCATAATGAGTCAATATAAATATTAAAAATCAAATTAAGTTTTTAAATTATATCTAAAATTCTTAGGTATATTATAATATCCTAGTAATTTGAAACAAAAAATCAGAGACGTCAGCAGGAATATATTTATGGTGGCGTAAGATTTTTGGATTTATATGGAAAAAAAATTCCAAAAATGAAGATTTTTTGGAAAATAAATAAATTCTATAAAAAAAATTGAAAAATTTATTTCTTAGAAAATGAATTTCACATGTGGAATTTTTTTTTAAATTATTAAAAATTTTCAGTTATTCACGAAAACCATAAATTTTTTGTAAAAGGCTTAAAAAATCCAAAGCTACTATCAACTTTTTTTCTTTACATTCAAAAATTAAATTTCAAATATTACATTTTTTTGAAAAAATGTTCAAAAATTCATAGTTGTTCTCAAAAAGTTAAATATTTTGGAAAAAAGTCTCCAGTTGTAAATAACAAAAAAAACTTCAAAAATTAAATTTCAAATATTAAACTGTTAGGGGAAAAATTTCAAAAATAATTTTTTTTTAGAAAAAAATGCAATAATTAAATTTCAAATATTATATCTTTATAAAAATAATTAAAATATATAATTTACTAGTAAAAAGACAAAATCCCTTAATTTTTAGGGCTACATCCCATCCATCCCAACCCTCTGCGGACGTTCCTGAAAGCCTATAATTCACTCAATTACGTCTTTAAAATATTAGGTTGTATGGTTAAGTTAAGTAAAAGAATAAATTAGTATTTTTTCCTTATTTTGATTTTTGTTCAGGATTGTATTTGTGTTGACACAACCAAAAAGATAAAGTGGTCATGTTATTTATATCTTGAAGATTATTATTTTATTTTTTAAAACATTAACATTACTAATTTGCAAAAAGGGGTGGATATTTACAACGTACATATGAAGCAGCATCACTTAGTAAATTTTGAACAGGTTGTGAGATAAAAAAGCAGTATTTCATAGTTAATATATGTAGGAATGTGAATTAAAATATCACTGATACGAAGAATAAAAAAATGAATTGGTCTGCAAATTTCGACTGTGGCTTGATGAATATTTATCTAGGCATGTGTTACCATTGTACATTAGACTGGCTTTTAAATTGTTTTTTTTTTTTAAATGTTAGAGGGACATAATACAAAAAAAGTTTTATTGATAGATAAATATAAACGTTGAGCAATTTCAATTAAAGTTGAAAGCTTGCAGAAAGCGTTTGAAGTTTCGAAATATATATATTTTTTAAAGAACAAAATTGTATTTTCCCCCCAAAAAAGGAAATATTAGTCAAAATAGAACATTTTATAAGTGATAACTATTTTTGATGTGTAAATAATCTTTAAACAGTTAATTTAAAGTTTCCTCCTAAAATGAGTTTTTCTTATACAAAAAATGACGTATAAACTATTATTGTACCGTGTTGGTATTACGTGTATTCCTCTCATTCATTTATAACATTGCTTCCCATCCTGTGAGTATCAATTCTAAATTGGTTAGAGGTACCATTGCCTAGGGGTCGTTAATTTATTTTGAGCCGAATGTATATGTAATATAAAATTTCGTAAAAAACATATTAAAACAGTTAAATATAAATTCATACTATGGAACTACAAGTAACAATTTTCCATGAGTCACTCAAGTCAACGTGAGAGCAAGTATTCTGCATGTTTTGTTTTGCGATCGCCATCGCTTATTTAACAAATTTTGACAAATTAGCCGATTTTAAACTATATTCAGCCAAATTTGGCAGCATCTGGGATATTTTTTTTTCATTTAATGGTTAGATTTTTCCTTAGAAAAGTAAGAATACCGTGTCAATGGTGATCAAGTCTACTGAACGTATGTCAAATAGGTTTGAGAAGAGGGCATTCTTGACAGAAAAACATCTATAATTAAGTGTTGGAGGAGTCTTATTATTGACCTTAAACATCAAAGCCAACGAGTGATTTTATTTATCGGATAAATAATTTACAGAATAAATAATCTACAATTCATAATCGCAAAAACAACTGTATGTACATCTGAACTATTTTAAGACTTGGGATCATTCCCTGATTTCTTGTTCTGAATTTAGTCACAATATTTGAAAGGTTGGGAACCACTGATGTATAAAATGAAATCTAAATTTTTTTTGATTCATGTTTTTTATATCTTCCACAGGAAAGTTATATATTTTTAACCGTTTCTTCATAGTGGAAATTATAAGTGATATTATTCAATAAAAAAATATGCACTATTGAACTTTGAAAGACTTCTTTTCAAAAAAAGAGTAAACCATTTTTATATAATGTTCCTCCAACTTAAATAATTAAAATATTTTAAGATCCAGGGCATGGTACATATGTACATTCTGTCAAAAAAGGACCAGGAATGGTTAAATAACACACTCATTTCACATTTAATCATTAACATTTATTTTGTCACCTACAAAGTAATCTCCATTGGATGCAATACACATATATCAACGTTTTTTCCAGTCCTCGAAACATTTTTTATATGCACTTTTTGGCATGGCCTTTATCTTTTATAACAAATTTTGTTCCTTAGATATTTTCTGTTACTTTAAAATGTATTCTAATAAATATCGATACATCTGGAAGTCAAAGGATCTATCTAACAAATTTTTCTAACTATCAAAGCTAATGATTCAATAGACTCAAAACGGGTTCCAAGAATGGCAATTTAAGTCTAAGGAACAAAAATAAAGTCACACGGAAATAAATTAGGGGAATATGGTGGCTGATTGATGGTAATTATTAAGTGTCAAAAATACACAAACAACTGGAAAATGTTTATATCCATGCTTATATATATATTGATAAGAATAACTGTGGTGTGTCAACATAAAGTAATCTTAAATAAAAATCAAGAAAAAAAGAGAATCCCTTTTTTTATTTACTTTATTATAAATGCATCCCCATTTTTTATATGAATATTTATGTCAAGTATAGTCTTATTATTTAAATTTGTGGTACGATTTAAGATACTCTAACGTTTTATCTACTGTTTAGAGTCTTTATTTGATGTAAAAGACTTGATATGACCTCTTAACTACAATCTATCAATTAATAATTGATATATTGTGATGATAATTTTGTTAATGTTACTTTTATGGGCAGATGGAGTTGCACTAATTAAGTATAAGTAAACATTCTAGTCTTACAATTACTCTATCTTACATAGGAACGGTCTTTGAAGTCCATATACATAAAGTATATTTCCTTCTATCGAATTTAATCAGTTTTGACTTTAACATTGAACATTTAAGTTGCACATTGAGTAAAAGAGAATAATTTCTCCTGAGCGCGTTTTTAAATGAACTAAGTTGATCCTTAGCAATTTTCGTTACTTTCAGTACAATTTACAATACACGCAAACAGATAATAAGAATAATTTTTTCATAGAAATTAACGATAATTCGTCAAAGAATACAAATTTAATCTACTCTCAATTTTGAGAAAAATCATTCTTGCTTGCTTTTGTGCTGACGGGCCACGTATGAAACTTGGATCTAATATTAAACAGAAATACACAATCTGTAAAGATAATGCTTTTGTTGTGACAATCAATTTTGGCTAATTTAATTATAATTTTGCAACAATCTTAAAGAATACAAATTTAATTCACACTCAATTTTGGGGAAAATATTCTAGCTTGCTTTTGTGTTGACGAGCGACATATGTAACATGCATAATAAAACTTATTTTGACTTTGATCTAATATTGACTAGAAATACACAGTGTGCAAAACAACATTGATAAATAGTGATAAAGGCAACTGATAATTGTTTTTATTTTTTAATATAGCATATATTTGCAAGTCCTTCCTCATGCGTTTGTGTCAAATATAAAATGAAACGTTCATCTCTAATGCACCACGCTATCTATTTAGATTGCATGTCTATTTTACTCAACTTCCACTATACCTACGTATGATGTAAGGTACCATTACACATTTATATCTAGGTATAAGTAAGTTTATACAGGGTGAAACGATAAAATTGTTCCTCTAAAGAATAATCAAACTAGAGCTTTGTTTTTAAACTTTTATTGTAAAACCAATTCAAGTAATTTGATTATGCAGTAGAGATGACAACTTTGGCTTCAATCACCACCTCGATGCAGGTTCGGAATTGTGGGAGGTTATGTTGGTGATGTTCTCAACGTATGAACATACGAAGTAGGTGAGACGGGGGAGGAGGGGACCAGTGAGAGTAGGTTACAATGTCGTAGTAATCCTTCTCATGCCAAAGCTAGGTATCTTTGGACTTGTCGGTCTGTGCAGGGTTCTGCTTCAACACGTAGTGGGTGCTAGTGATCACCACACTCCTCATTATGTCCAAGTACAATTTGATGTTGACACTCAATCCCATTTCGAAGATGTGACATGATGTTGCCCTTACTTGAAACCTCACCAAAGACCATAATCGTGGATGGAAACTTTGTTTTCATCACCCTGAACAGATCCCTATTATTTGTGATACTGTTAAACCGTCCGGATTTGCATTTCGAGGGTGTTGGCAATGGTCTTGTTGTCATAACTTGGATCCTTAGAGAACATGAATTGTAGAGTGGCGCATCTCCAATCTCGCCCGTTGAACATTGTGCCACCGTTTGATATGATAGAAGACTCATATTGTTCTTGGGAGTCTGACACAACTGGTAGATGGTATGCTACAAAAAAAGAAAACTGGTTTGTATCAAATGGAAATATAATATAATTGACTTTTTTGGGTGACAATTTGATTCTTTTAGCCTGAATAATATGAACATTAGATATGCAGCGAAACATTATACATTCGTCTTACTCATTTTTCTTGTGAAGTAGAACATAAATGGAGTTGACATTTTACACGAACAAAAAAAAAAGAAGACAAGGACAGGGCAAGTGTTAGACATATCAATGGTACTACTGAATTAAGACCCCTTCTGGGCATTGTTGAAATTTTTTGTAGACAAGCCTAAAAACCAACCAAGTTTAAGCCCAATGACATAAAGAAGACCTTTGATGAGAGGACGGCTACAAACTCAACAAGAAATTGGGCCAGTGTGACAACACAGTAAAAAATTTATTTTGGAAAGTCCCTAAAAAGATTGAGAGGGCAATCCTCTCACAACAAAAACAAAAAAGTCTGAATGGAACATGTTCCGCGACTTCTAGATACCTTAAAAACAAGGAAATCGTTTATTTTTCTAATGAAAGGACATTCACTATGGATCTTGACTACTACAAGCTAAATTAACTGGTGTGTTTTTTTTTTTTTTGTTAATACCAGCAGGAAAATTAGGAATGTCACAAAGACCATTTGACCTTTACCCCCATATGTACGAGTATAGGTTAAAAAAATACGACTAGTGAAGATAATGCTCCTTTTGTTATTACAACCTGAACAGTGTTCCTTATTTTGAAAAGCTATTTACTTATTCTTTTATTCTTGAAGAGAGAACATACAAATTTAAAGTTTTCAGTAGTTCACGAAATACTAAGATTAATAATCAGGATCGACATCATTATCATTCCTTCCAATATCATTATAAGGTACAGAGTGGGATTTGTGTATATTTCATTCATCTCGAAGATACTTGCAACTAACCTAATGAAAAGTTATGACAGCTGTTCTCCTCCCAAACAGTATTTAAACTGTTAGGGTGATCAAGTTAATTTTTCGTTTCTTTTTTTCTTACATATCAGCAGGTCTTATTATTTGAATCTATATTGAAGAGTATACTTTTGGATGTTAGGGATAATATCCTCGATAGGGAATAAATATTGGCGTGATAAAAAACATTCAAAACTTATATTCTATAAGGTACTATGGGTAGTACCCGGCATTGCCCTGAGTAATTAGGCGTCGGCTAAAAGACAAATTTCGCTTTAATATTAAAGAAGGTAACTCCTCAAGATATTTTCCTTGTTAATTTCTATTTTTATGAGCAAGTTCACACGAAACTACTCAATACTTACATCAAATCATATGGGCTCTGTCATCAAGAATGAGTCATAAGAGCGCTCACTCATAAAAAAATTATTTTAGAATACCAGTGTTTATATTTAATTCAAATCTTAACATATACGCACATGAATTATGTTATTAGTCCATTAATCAGATTACATTATTATTTCGTAGATCAAATAAATATAATTTGATTTACCAACAGGGGTGGCTGCAGGATTATATATATATATATATTTTTTTAAGGGGGCCTTGTTTTTTGATTTTTATTAAAAATCAAAATCAAAAAAATTCTTAAAGTCAAAGCTATTCACAAAAAATTAGATTTTTCTGATTTTTTTTTTCCAAAAATCCATAGATATTCACAGAAAATTTATTTTTTGCAAAAAATATTTAAGAATAAAATTTCAAATATTTAATTTTTGGGGAAAAAAAATCCAAGAATCAATAGATTATTACACAAAAATTTAAAAATTATAATTCTTATATTTCATTTTTAATATACAAATTTCAAATATTTTTTTTTTTACCTGAATGACAAAAAAATTTTTTATTAAAAAGAAACAAAATCCTTAATGGGGATCTACAACCCCTCAGGCAGATTTTAATTTATTCATAAAGATAACTAATATTCTGCCTAAATGGAAATTATCCCCTTAAAAAAATATCATCTTTTACCCGTATGATTGTAATGACTTGATCAGTAATGCGTCGAATATTTGTATTTATAGATTATCCGATTATTTAAAATATTTGTTAATTTTTAAAAGTGAATATCCATGTTTAAGTATGGATATATCTCCATCACTAATTGAAATAATAGAGAAATGGACTCTTTTGCATTTGAAATGAAATGAAATTGCTCTTATTTCATGGAGAAAAATACCAATGTATGTATTTATTCACTCACAGCTGGGATGAATTTTATTTTCTTATTTTTTCAACAATTAATTTTCTTTCTATTTTTAAACCAGAATACAAACTACATTATATGAAACATGGGGTGAAATAAATGTCCGTACGCATGTTCAAGTACTGCCGCTGCTCCCAGGGCTATATTATTATTATTGTTATTATACTTACTTCAGTTATGTGTTCTATGCAGCTCCTGCCTTATAAATGTATTATCTACTTCGTTTGTTCAGTGTTTCATACACACTAGGGTGGTTTGTGGGTCAACTTTTTCGAATTTGGATCAGGGATAGTGCAGAAAAGTTCTTAGGGGCTAAGAAAATCGCATATGCAAAATTCATTGCTCCAGAATGGCATCTTTAGTTATCGCATCTCGAACAAAAGTTTGGAAGAAAGGAAAAAACTATTTTTTTAGACAATTATGATACAAATAAACCTCATATATTATTTTGCAATCAATATTTTTCGTTGATATTGTTCTAACCTGTTAAAAGTATTATAGAAGTTTTGTTCTAAACATTCTAGATGCATTCAAAAAATAATTATTTAAGGACATTTTCAGAATCCGCGTATAACGCGCATCCCCCCCCCCCTACATTATCAATTATGAAACATCAAAAAAAGCCATATAAACTATTTTACACTAAAATACTTTTCATAGTTTTTTTATAACCTATCAAAAATACTTTAAAAGTTTTCTTCCAATGTCATCAGAAAGTTTATTAAAAAGACAATTAAGGAGGTTTTGATGATCCGCGTCTAACGATTATTTGTTTCACATTTTCAGAGAGGAATAATCAAAACTTCCCAACATTTTTTTCTCTGTTTGATCTATGAATTGACTTCAGGAAAAAAAGTGTACTAATACAGTTTATTGAATATGAAAATGTCTATCAAATTTGTAAAAATCAAAATAACGAAAAATATTACTTATATAAATAATATTTGCCACTTTTCAAACTTTGATCGGGATGTAGGCCCTACAGATGTCACTGACGAAATATGAAATTTTGCAATGTGTTATATTTCCGAATAACATTAATACTTTTCCGTAGTAGCCAGCGTTGAAACTAAAAATAAGGTGAAATACAAACCATCCTAATATCCACAAACGTATAAGTATACAAAATAACTCATATTTTATTGTGTTACATGAACATGAAATGAATATAAATTCTTTTCATTTTCAGCCTCTATTAAAAAAAGATTTTTCCAACATTCCTCTTTAAGAAAAAAAAAAAAAAAAATAGATGAAAAGTGGGGACGTGGTACGTGGAAGTCCATCATCATCATTTTTTGGGATTAACCAAAGGTAGTTATGTACAAATTAATGGTCAAAACATTTGAATGTCTTTATTAGTGTAGGTTTTTGGTCTGACAATCCAAGTCCGGGTTGATACATATTATAATTTTAACAACTAATTTGGTCCCTATTCTTTCCGAATACTAAAAATCAGCTTACATTATGTCATAAATGCATTTTTTTATCAATGCCGTAAATAAACAAATTGGGTAAAATATTTGAAAAAAAAATGTATTGATTAGAAAAATTGGGTTGATAGAGATTCCAAAAAAAAATCAATCTTAAAGGTTTTCAATTTTCTCTGGCCTCATCCCATCCTCCTATAAATTGGTTTTTGTACAAAGATAAAGATTAAGTCCGGTACGAATGTCACTCTACCACATCAGTTGCTCATTATGCCTCCTTACGACAACATAACCCTGTCTTTTTTCAATCAGAAACAAAAACGTTGTGCTTCTGTTTTGTATTTTGTGCGATTTAAACGGTAAAATAGACATTGCATTTTTGTCTATAGTGGTCGGGTACACGACTTGATTCGTCCCAAAAATTTAGAAAAAGTATCAAACAGGATAGGAGGACCCACTGACGATAATTTCTCGCAACAATTATTATCCGTAAGTGTTCAAAACTCCTGCTTTGTTGAGGAAAATAAACAAAAAAAAATGAGAAGAATTCCAGACAATTTATTAAAACGTAATGCCCCATTCAACAATCCATCATGTCATCAATAAAGATCTACGGGTACCACATTTATACACGTTACGCGGGGCAGCATTGAATGAATATCAAATTTATTTTATAATGTTGATTTTTGTGAAAATTTTAATAAAGTCGGATAAGAAATAAAGTTACTGGACGTTTTTACTTTTTTTACTCGGCTTGCGACCGTTTAGATGAAACAACATTTATATCAATAAAGCAATGTCTCCTATAGAATTTTTTGACATGGAACTAACTTTGAGCCAAATGCTTACAGGATATAACATTGCCAGAAGATCACTCTTTGTTGGAAATCAAGTAATTCAAGAAGAAGATATTTTCAAATCCTTTGGAGGTGGGGAAATAATAAAACAGAATCTAGGGCACATTTTAGGATAATATTCATACACAAGAACACAAACCACTTCATTTTTGAAGAGTGTTGTGACAATTATTGGGAAACATTTATCAGAGTCTCAGATAAAGTTTAAGACAAATGATGGAAGGTCTGCATTTGCCAAAAAAATGCATTGTTAAAGCCCATATGATAGTAGTTGTGGCAATGGCGAAGAGGAAGTGAATAAAGATAAAGATTTGGGAGGGTGGTGACGAGGGAGCTCCAGAAGAACGCCTCCAATGATTCGATTTCGCCATTGCTGCTATTGGTGTCTTGATTTTTATATCCTTATTGAGATCCATTGTTAATATTTCCGTTTTTTAACATGCTACACAATTTTGTAGAGGATTTTTCTTTTAAGTGATAACGTAAAAACCGAAAAGATAAAAAAAAATATGTGGCACTAATTTGTTTTTTCTTTTTATTATCTTGTAATAATGAATATTTGTTTGATGTAAAAAAAAACTATCTGTCTGTCTGAATGAAAAACAGTCACAGAGGTTTCGTGGTGATTAATATTCCTATTTGCTACAATATCATTGGTTTAAACAACTTTCTTTTCAAAAAAGAGCAAAACAGATATGGCCATCCCGAAAAGAGGAAAAAAAAATAAAAACGATCGATCTTTTTCACGTAAGTCTACTTTTGGCTAAAAAGAGACGTATCCACAATTTCTCATATCTACGTCAATTTGGATCTTATGGTGTAAATATTCAAGTAAATTTCAGTTGACAAAACCAAAATTATGCGTATACTTGTCGTACTTAAATAAAATATGATCCTGATAGGTACTTTTTAATGATTACTGATATCGAAGCAATGAACCATCCAATATTTTTACTATTCGAGAATTTATAAAATTATTGTTATAATAAAATTGGGATAACCACGTGATTCAAATGTATATGTAAATATCGCTCCAAGCACCAATCCAGATAAATATAAGTAATACGGCCAATAAAGATAACATTATGTTTTGAACTAAGATTAAGTAATTAGTAATACAATATGTTTTTAAGATTCGTAAAATTTTGAGTACTTGAAGCCTGTTTGGATCTCAGATAAATCAAATTTACCTATACTGTACTTGAATATTTCAGATCTGGATCAAACCCACAGTCTATCTTTAATTATCAATACTGTAAGGTTTTTAAGATCCGAAAATTTTATAAGTTCGAGTATTTGAAGCCAGTTAGGATCTTAGATAATACATATTGCATATACCATACTTGATTACTTTGGATCTGGATCAAAGATCCGTTCTATCTTTCCTAAGTAATACAATAGGCTTTTTAAGATACGGAAAATTCCTCGTTTCTTCTTTAAGATAAAAAAAAGTTCAAGTTCCAGAAGCCGTTGAAAACTCTAGGATATCATTTCTTTTCAGGTAATACAAGTTAAAATACACCATACCCTGGATACCCTGGTACTTTAGACCTGTGCTCAAGAAACGGCTTATCTTTACTTGGGAGGGGTGTGTGAAAATTATGTGAAAAATCACCACATGGGTTATTAAAGAGCCCGAAAATAAAAATAAAATTTCTGTTTACGCGTTTGATTTTTACGGTCTGGACCGGAATATTAGTTCAAATCTGTGCAGAGAAATATCTAAAGCTCAAACCTGGAAAAAAAAAAATCCCGGAGCACGACTCAACACAAATATGTATGTATAACACTTTGATTATCAATTGAAATTGTACAAATTATATTGTTAATTTTTAAACACTCTGTTAGGTATACCGATACTATAATAGAACCAGTCCAATGAGACGTTAAAAACGGTATATTCCGAAAATGACATATATATCAGTTTTGTCATTAATTTTTATGTTTCAATTTTTATGTTTTATGTTTTTTAAGACGCCAGGTCACTTTTTCATTTATAACTCAACCCCTTATCTAATATCCCTGAGCTCGAAATAGGAATTTTTGTGTTTTAATTATAAAACAAGGACGCCCTATAGGACCCCTCCAAAAATTGGAACTCCTGACCATGCTTAACAGAGTCCCCCATGCAAAGTTTGGGCATCCTAGGTCCAACGGTGTGGGCACCCATAAAGGACACCTTCACAAACTCTATTATATCTAGATAAACATTTTTTTTTATTCATATGGGAAAAGGAAAATGCCGTTTTTTTTCACAAATTTAGAACTTCATGCTTATAGTTGTGAAAACTATAATCCTAGACAAGTGCAATAATTTTTTTATCTGTAATTGGAACAGAGTTTCGTATTTTTAAAGCCGTTAAGATTATTCTTAAATTATTGAAGAGGGAACAAGTATGTATAAAGTACGTGTTCTCAAAAATGACAAAAAGAGTGACAATGAGGATTCGTTAGGGAGTTATAAATTTAAGTCCGTGTGAGACTGCGAGGGAAATTGAGGCTCAAGATTTTGAGCAATGTTAGTCTATGTCCCTCACAACTTATCTATTAAAACGTGCTAACAGTTAAGCTGCTATCTTCCAAAACCTTACTCAAATTGTCAGGGTGTCTACACTTAGTTGGGTTATTTTAACCTAACGGTAGGTCATATTTTTTACAATTATAAATATATAACAAAATATGACAATGAAACAGAAGTTACTTTTTGACGATTGCAAACTGAACATTGTATTTTTATTTTTCAAAGGGGTTTTAATTAGTTTTTCATTCTTGAGAAGAGAACATGCAAGTATTTAGTAACAACATGTGATTGTGCTTATAAAAAACGGAGAAAACCATTAAGGATTTCGTGGGGAGTTGTTTTCTATATTAGTTAAGGAATTACACCCGATTCTTATTAGTTTTTGATTACAAAAAGAAGAATTGCCTCATTTTAAGCCATCTACTACAAAAAAAAACAAAAAAAAAAAACTCTATCATTTTAAGATGAACGAATAAATTCAACTGATCACGTTAGCAAATAAACAATGATGTATTTCTTCTTGATCTTTTTGGAAGAAAGGTTGAGAGAGGGAATGAACATTGCTATGTGATATATGAAGTTAATCAGTTATACAAAGTATCGTTCATATGCGACAACTCCACATAGCAGAAGTGCACTACACTGATCAGCTGTTGGATCAAATTCCTTATTAGTGTTTACATTTTATATTACATATATGTATTTGTACGTCATTTTAAAATATGTACATATACATATACTATAGAAACAAAAAATTGTCGATGAATTAACAAATTCTTTGTAAATTGACGGAAATAAATTTCATATTATATGATTCGTAATGTTATTTGGTATTTTGATTTTTTTTTTTTTGTATTTCTTGTTATTGGATTTTATTTCTTAAAATCGCATATGTTTGTACAGTAGGGTGAGGTTAATAGGAAACAAATCCTTAAATTTTAAATAATAACGTTTAATCTTTTTTTAGTAGGGGTTATGAACGTAAGGAAGGCATTTGTGAAATTTTTAAATAAACTTATTTATGTTTACTTTGAGTGGATAAAATATTGAAATAATTGACAAAATATCAAAAACTATTATTAATTTTTCAAAAAATGACGATATGCTATCGAAAAAATGTATGATAATATCAAAAAATATGATTATTTACTTAATTCGCTGGGGAAATCAGTGGTGCACCAACATAAAATCAATCTTGTACAAAAATTGAAAAAAAAAGAAAATCCTAATAAATTTAGTCAAATACAAATTGGAGTCAATTAATGGCTTATTTTTCAATTTTATGGGATGAGTTAGCTATAGTATTGAGCTATAGATACCAATCTGTTGGTGTATATCCCAAATGGGGATACGACACCATTTTTATGGGGTCATTAATTGATTTTGAGGTGAATGTGTGTATAGGAAAAAAAAGCTTGTGGAAAACATATTAGGACAGTTATATAAATTCATGCTAAAACTAAATCTAACAGACCCCTAAGTCACTCAACACAACGTCTGAGCCAGTATTGAACATTTTTGGCTTCTATTTTTTCTTGGCAGTACCAAAAATACCGTGGCTATGGTGGCCAAGGTTATGGGGATGAAAATGTTTGAGGAAAGACCATTCTTGACTCAAAAGCATCAACTATACTGTTTGAACCGTTGTGAAAGTCTTATTAATTACCTCAAACATCATAAACAGGGTTATTATCTTCTCCGAGGAAAAATTTACAGAATCTATAGTTACTTCATGAATAAATAACCTATAATTCATATTTGCAAAATATGGCAGTTTCTTGTACCAAAAAAGACTGTATATACAAGGTGTGGTCAAAAAGTAAGGCGACTTTTCAAAATTTTGCGGGCATGGTACATTTGGTATGCTCGATTTTTTAATGTTTTTTTAAGTTAGTACACTCACCAGTAACAAATATTTACTGTTTCAGCGATATCATATGTTTAGTTTGTTTGTGGGAGAAATATCGATTAGAAATTTTTTTCGTGTTCCATGATTTATTGCTATCTCTATTGGGCTCTTCCATTGGGACGATTGCACATTGGTTTCAATATCGCATCCATATACCCGAGATTCATCACCAGTGATGACCTTTTTTAGCAAATCAGGATCATAATTGACGTCTGGTAACAGATCATGAGCGATGCTCATGTGATGATTCTTTTGGTACAAGTTAAGCAGTTTCGAAACAAACTTCGCTGACACTAGTCTCATGCCCAAAACGTTCGAATAGAAATTATGGCACGAGCTAACTGATAATTCAATATCTTCATAATATTCTCTGATAGTAATTTTCTTAACTGGTTCAATTTTTACATCTGTTGTTGACGTGCTTGCTCGTCCAGAGCAAGGCTCGTCATTGGCATATTCCTGCCCATCTTGGAAAGGTGTGTACCTCGTATAAATATTTTTTTTTACTCAGATCAGTGTTATCGTATACCATAGTCGGCATTTCAAGTATTTTTGAGCACTAAATATTATTTTTTTCACAAAAAATGACGCAAATTCTTTGATCCAGCTTCGTTCAATAGCAAAAAATCACTGAACACGCAAAATACTTCTAACCGTTGCATCTCTCACAAACAAACTAAACATTTGATGTAGCTGGAACAGTAAATATATGTTTGTGGCAAGTGTACAAAAAATCAAAAAAAATCAGGATACCAAATGTAAATTGATTGCAAAATTTGAAAAGTGACCTTACTTTTTGAACACACTTTGTACATATAAAATATTTTAAGAATTAGGGATGAGACTGATTACTTGTTCTAAAATGGGTCGTTATAGGTATTTGAAAGGTTGGGAACCACTTGTATCGAACCCTTAATTGATTCAAGAGACTTATATTGGCCCCGATAATGACTTTCAAATAAAATATGTTAATCTTTACAGTCTTTTATTGAAATGAGTAACTTTGACTACTTTAAGTGCAATTTGCAGCACTTAATAAGAATAAATTTTGAACAGAAATTGACGTATGTTCGTATAACAATACAAAGAATACTTACTTTTGTGTTGACGGACCACATACATTATTATTTTTTTACTTCATGGAAACACTAGCTTCTTTGTATAAAGTCCAAGCATCCGCCTCACCCTAACGTACATACTTGAATGCAAATATTTTTGCAATTCGTTCTGTAATGTTACAATTTAATGGCAATTATTATTTTTTGAATTGAATATGTAAGAGTTATGAAATTTTTATTTCAGTGGTTAAATCAAAGAGTCAATCCTTATTTTCCTATGATTAACAACAAGCTTCCATTTTAATTATTTTATATAACAACATCATTCCATGTAGAGGAGTTTCCTTGTTGTCATAAATTTATAAATATTTCTTTTTTTTTTACTATCATTCCCTTTTCACAAACTTTCAAAAGTGTATGTAATTATCTGCATGCAATGACTCATCAAAAATATGTACAAAATCTTTTTTTGAATCTTTAAGTTACTTCCTTTCGAATCAAATAGTATAATATTTATAAAAATGATTCAATAAATTTTTATTCATAGCATATTTTGGTCGTAGTGAAATTTTTGTTCTTACGTAAAAACAAGAGTAGGACAAACTGACACAAAATTTCGATCCATTAGGTTTGTGCATTGCATATTAATGAACAACATCCCTTTAGTAACGTGGTGATTCCAAATCTTTTTATCAATGTAGAGCTCCTGGGTTTGATTGATTTTTGAACAAACAGCGACTTTTGGTCGATTATTTGTGTTCGAATTTCTTTAAAAGATATTTTGGATGACATTTATTAGATAATACATTTCTGCATGACCTTTTTTAGAAAATACATTTTTGGAGAACTTTTTTTTTTTTTTTTAGAAAACACCCTTTTTGAGGACTGTCTTATAAAATAACCTTTTTAGAAAGAAAATTATCGTATTGACTTTTTAGAAATGCCATTTTAACCACTGAAATTTTTATTTCAGTGGTTAAATCTAAGAGTCAATGCTTATTTTCCTATGATTAACAACAAGCTTCCATTTTTAATTATTTTATATAACAACATCATTCCATGTAGAGGAGTTTCCTTGTTGTCAAATCTTCAAAGCTATGGGATATGATATTTACTACGGCGGCGTGACATCATTTTTTGCCCCTATCTGCGTTCATCATAATCAACAACCATTCGTGACAAGAAAATAAAAGGATGATTTGGAATGTAACATAAAAAATATATTCCTAAAAAGTGCGGCTTTCACTTAATTAATCAAAATTTTTGTTAATATAATTTAAAGAACATAAATTAATCTATCATTTTAGCTTATCGGTTGATTTTTAGAAATATAATTTCAGACTCCTTTTATGTTGACTAGTCATAACATCAATACCCCTTTGTGACAAAAAATAGATAAATGATTTTGATTTTTTTAAAGGCCGGCTTCCACTGATCTAATCAACAACTAATGATTAATATAATTTTAAGAACAGAACTTAATCGACCATTTTGTTTATTGATCGATATTTACAAAGGTAATTATAGCTTATTTTTGTATTGACAAGTCATATATATTATTTACTATGGTGAATCAACATTTTTAAAACATATGCTATAAAAATGCATTTTATAAATGCAAAATATTTGCATCAATGCATATTAAATTTTGTGATAAGCATATGATGTAATGACCATTTATTTGTAATAAACTAATTTACATCCAACAAAAGTCAATCAGTGCTATAAAAAAGTATACTTTTTATGTGTAACTTTATCCAATCGATTTTTATATTTTGATATGTTATTATTAAAAATTGCATATAATTTGATGCAAAATGCAATTACCGTAATGAATAAGTGCATATGCACAAGTGTTTATTTTCTATTTTTTTTAAATCACTATATTATTATGAATAACCAGCTGCAGTAAATTCGAAATTGTTCATTTTTTTTAAAAGTTAATCACCAATTTTGGGGAAAATTAATCCCGAAATCAAAAATTTACTGAAACAAAAGTTGCGTATTATCTTCATAGCTTTATTTTTTGATGTGACCAAATTTTGAGATCTAATAGCCTCTCTAGAATTATTTACAAAAATGAAATTCAGTAGATTTATAATGATTATAGTGATCCACTTTACCCTTTTTAATACCAATTTTCTTTATTCATTTGTAAAAAAGAGCAAATAAAAAAAAAAACATTACAAATATTGCTATTTTAAGGCCTTATTATAAAAAAATTAGTATTGACTTGCCAAATTTCAGGCTGATTGATTTGACTGTTTGCTAGGTTACCCTGAATAACGAAATTGTGGTACATATACAGAGTGTAGACCCAAACGGGAATTTTTATGGAATCAACGAAAGACAACTCATAACCAATTTTTGATTTATTTAAATACTTTATTTAGCTCAATTTTAAATGATATTTGCACACTTTCATAAGGAATAAGAGCCTTGATACGCCGGCGAAACGATTTGCAGTTCATGAGGAGGAATACTATGTCCATGATACGCCATGCCCTCACGATGACATTTCGTAGCGAATCCAAATTTGTATGAGAGGTGCAATAGACATTCTTCTCTAAAACACAAAAACAGCAAAGCCTATTAGCTGTAGATCAGTCCTGCAAAAGGATCACATGGAGGAAAGTCAGAGGTCATGGATATTGTTGCTATATAAGTTTGGGTTCTTCTGGGTTGTATGTACCTGTAATAGACTTCTTGATGTTGAAGGGAGTCTGGATGGAGATACCAACCATGTCTGCAGCCTCTTCAGCACTGACAACAGCGCGGAGGAGATTGCACATGCCTGGATCCTTTTGTTGTTGCTCCAGAGATAGAATAAAACAAAACATGTTTATTTGTGATTCAACTGTCGTTTGATTGGATAATGGTATTTCGTAATTTAAAATAACAGAGATATAATTGCAATTAAATGCTATTGCAATTTTTGGGTTCCCACTACTTTTATTCATATAGAGATAGAAATAACTTTGCGAAATAATTTGGCAAAAATAGTTAAACATATATTCCATTTCATTTGACTTGTCTATGATGGCAATGTGTACATGTAGTCTTCTCCAGAGTGCTTTGTTAATCGATGTATATTTTAACCTTTTCTTACAAAGAGAAATAAAAAATTGATTGTATATCTTATTTTTTGTATGACATTGATATAACATTTCAAAGAAAGTTTTACGTCTTGATATCAAAAATATTAATATATTTTATCACGTAAAATATATATGTGTTCAAATGGAAGTCACAATGATGAAAAATGACCTTACTTTTTTTGTAAAAAAGGTGTATTTCAACGGTTTATTTAAATCTGCTAAACAAAGAAATCGTATTAATTTTTTTGCAGCGTATTTAGCGTACAGTTTAGAATAGCAGATGTTCAGTAAATTTTTTAAAGTATGAAATATACTTATACATATAATTTCAAAGGGAACCCCAAATGATCTAAAAAATCCCTTTAATCTAAAGACATTACTAACCAAAATTTGCATATATTAATTTATAAAACTAAGTCATTCTATGAATAAAAAAAAATACCTTTTCATATTCAATTATGACTTTTTGTGTAGTCAAGTTCCATTTTTAATTATTTTCATAACTCCCACAATATATATAATGTTTTGAGATATATGTAAGAAATTGACATTAATAACTATCAAATTGCAACTTGTTAAATAATACTTTTATGATAAGAAGTGATTTCCAAAAACAAACAAACACATGATACAATGGATTAATTTCACCAACATAAAAACATATGGATAGTAGCGACACTGTTCTAATACCCTTCTATAATTATGAGAATAGCCATTGATTTGCATGCTATTTGGATTTATCTAGATTAATCTAAAACTTTCAGTGGTATTACTAAATTAGAATAAAACGTAATTTTTATGGAATCAAGAAAATAATAGTTATAACCAAATTTGGATATGTTTTAGAGCTAATTTTCTTATTTAATATGTCCTCTTTCACAGGCAATAACATCTTCAACACGGTGGGGAACCGATTAATGGCTTTAGACGATGAAGGATGTGTTCATGGAGCACCACACTGCCATGATGGCAACTAGGAGCCAATCCAAATTTGGATAATAGGTAAAACGGACATTGTTCTCCAAAACGCCTCAAGCTGTAAAGTCCAGGTGGTAGAGGTCAAGGATGGATGAGGGTCACATGTAAGAAACCAAAAATCTGCCATATTCTTGCTGCATAAGTTTTGCTCCTTCTTGGGTCTACAGTACTGTACAGGACTGTAATAGACTTCTTTATCTTATAGGTAGTTTGGATGGATAACTCAACGGTCTTTCCAGCCGTTTTGCACGAATACCAGAGCAAAGGAGATCACACGTTCGTTGCCTTTTAAGTTGTTGGTCCAAAGAAATTACAGTTGGAGACGTGGGATAAATATAAGACTTGTTATTTTTTTTTCAGCTGTCATTTGAACGTGTAATGAAATCTAGTAATTAATTATAACTGTGATAAAATGGAAATTAAATACAACTGCATGTTTTGGGTCCCCACTCCGTATATGCTACCTTGAGTATAGGTGGATCCATAAATGAAATATGGTTTTTCTTCTTGAAACTTTGACTTGTTGAGTACTATAAAGTTAAAAATGTAACGCGGGTCTGAAGATAAAGAACATAGAAGACAAATATAATGCTTTAATTGCTTTAGGTTGGAATATTATTATTTCGGAATAATTATAAAAATATATTCGACAACACCAGCCGCTTGTTCTTTTTTATTTTTTCAGTTAGGTACGAAATAGGAAAGTGATCATAGGACATCAATCCTAATTTGTCGACGTACCGTCAATAATGTAATTCCGAACTCGTTCGTCAGTGAGTTTATTGAGGATGTTGGAGGATATTCCACCCATTCTGTGAGGATTACGTCAAGATATTTCCAACTACTAAATCTGCTCAAATTCTTTGAGTGACGGGTAAGACACCTTATAATCAATTCATGCTAATTCCAAAAGATGCAATTCGATGTAAATTAAATATATTACTCGTTTTTTTTTTGTCGTTCCCTTTCCAACATTTAAAAATCAAATGTACTCAAACCAACGTCAGCTAATACATTGTATAATAATGCATCCATAATATTCACCCTTACTTTAGAAACAATGTTTACAGAGAAAACCCGAAATTTTTTGCTTATAAACCCAAAAAAGGAAGTAATCTTATCATATTTGAGAATATCATATTCTTAAGTCATGGTTAAAAATATCTCATTACTCTACCAATTCTAAATATAATAAAGTTGAAATATTAAAACATATTTAGTAACTCTTTTTCTGTGAAATATTGGACTGTTCTCGTATAAATGAGATCCATTAGCAAAAATAAATGACAATTTAAAACTTAATATTTTTATATGATCCTTATAATTTAATATGATTTTTTGTATAGAATAATTAATCATTATTCTGTTAATAAATTGTATCAATTTAATGGTGCAGAACAGAAGAAAAATTAACAACACCAGGTTTCTGTTTTGATGTTTTTTGGTCATTCCATTTACTGTGGGTAAAAGATACGAAACCCACTGAAAGTGTTTTGGACACTTGGGGTAGTAGTTGGTTGGATGGTTTTTTAATAGTCTTTTGTGCTGCCTCTTCAATAATGTAAGACCCCCTTCCTCACCTCATTCAATACAGTTTGATTTTCATATACATAATAATGTTTTATCGTGACCTAGTGAAACAACAACGTATACTTATTACAATCTTCTCATTCATTTAAAAATTCCCTCATTTTCCAAATGAAAGAAGAAAAAAAACATTTGAAGGTTATAAACGATGTTGTAGTCACAGGGTGGTAATATAGTCAATATATCTCTCCTGTATGTGTATTTCCTCATAGAGTATCTTGCCAAAAAAACAAAAAACATATTGGTTGTACGAAAATATATGATACCAGGGGATCATAAGGAATAAATAGGACTGGGGTTTTAAATCTGGAAAATTTAAGGATAATGTATTTCTTCCCCAAAATTAACTCAGCAACAAACGAAATGAAACAAATGGACTCCTATATTCCTCATGGCCCTGAAACGTTCCTTGAATTCATTTCTTGGGACTCCAATCAACGCCCATGTCAAAAAGCACCAAGTATGCCGTGTAACAATCTCCAAGGCCAAAAACACTGACCTAAGGATGAAGTCACACCGCTTCTACAAAATACATATCCTTACAGACAAAATGAAGACCATCCAGGCTGCCTACGGAAGAAAAATTGGTGAACGATTTCAACTCCCATGTAAACCGAATCATCTTGAGAATGAGAAACAATGGAGTGTCGACAGATACCATAACATCCAGAACGATAGATGGTTAGCCGCAGAGAGAGCTAATATCTCCCACGTCTTTAAAACCAAGCTTCCAGCAAGCATTATAACCCTTGGGGTAATTGGGAGTAACGGTAGCTTCATGCCCCCATGCTCCTTGAGCTAAAGGAGAGGATGGATTCCGACAGATACTATGAACTCCTGTCTGACCAAGTGATGACTTTCATAAAATCACTATAACTCTTCCTATGTGAATCCTATGCATTACCTCTTTTAGAGGGAGTTAGAAAGGTAGGTCATCAAATAGTCATTATTTATTCTTAAATTTTGATTTTTATGTCGATTTATAGGAATCAAATCATTTATAATCTAAAGGTATATTATTAAATCTTTTTCCAGACGTCACTTCTTAATGAGTCATCATTCCTAAAGAAAAGAAGTTTTAGTAGGCGTTTCCGTTTTGTTTTTTTTCTTCATCCATTTCTGCTCTGCGATGAAACAAGTATGTTTAAAAATAAATTTTATCATCTTAAAGAATAAATTCTTACAATTGGCAAAAGGAGTGGGGTGCAAGAAATGAGAAAATTATTCAATATTATGTATGAGTACATATAGATGTATATAAAAATACTAGTGTTGTTCGGAATACCGGTAGTACCGGGGTACTGGCGCATAAAAATGGTAGTTAAAGTTGATGATGGATCCGGTAATCGTAGATACACTAGCTCAGAAATAGCGATATAAATGTTGTCTAAATTACAATGAATATAACAGGGGTGTACACAGGGTTATAACGTGGGGGGGGTTATTGGTTTTTAATTTAAAGAATCCTCTGCTATTCACAAAAATTTTATTTTAAATTTTTTCCAAATATATTTCAAAAATCCACAGTGTTTCATAAGCAATTTAATTTTTTAAAGAAAAATTTCAAATATTAAATTTTTTGCAATAAAATTTTAAAACTCCATAGCTATTTACAAAAAAAAATTGAAAAATTTAAATTTGGACAAAAAATGCTAAGTTATTTTTTTTGTTAGATATTTGAGTGGGGGGGGGGGGTTACAGCCCCTGTATTTCATCCCCTGTGGACGCACTTTTGTAAAGACAAAGTCTGAGATAATATCATTAAAAAATATGTGGATAAACGACATATTTGCCTATAGTTACGACTAGGAGTGTAAATCCTAAGCATTTTTTATTGCGCAATTTTTGTTGATGTTTACAACATGAACAGTGTTTTTTCTTTTCTAAAGCTGTTATGATTTTATTTCATTCCATAGCAGAGAACATCTAAGTATAAAGTGTAAAAATGAGTGAATGTGATCATGAAAAGTGTAGAGTAACTCTTTAATCATTTTGGAGTGTTTTATTAAGGATAAAATCGGGTAAATATTTTTATTTGCCCGACTTTTTTCTTTTCTTTTGCAAAATGAAGGTTCGAGGAGGAGAACAATGCAGTTTACAGGCTCAGCATGAACCCCATGATGGCAGTCGGTGTAAACCACTTGTGCAAAATATTCCAGAAGACGTTGTGTACACCTGCTACAAATCATGGACAAGGCGTCTTCGCCAAGTTGTTTAGAAGAAAAACAAGCAAATCTAAGTAATAACTTAGTTTTATCAATTCATATACGCATACTTAAAGTTGTAATAAATATGAACTTACCAAGTGCTATATTTTATAGTATTCAATCTGAAAAGCGTTTTTGTTTTCCTGGACTTTTATCAGTATTCTTAGATTCTTGAAAATAAAACATCTAAATATTAAGTAATCACTAATACATATTGTTTTGAAAGCCGGAGTGCAACACTGAGGGGTTCGCTGGAAAATCTTAGGTGTAAATTCCTGTTCAACTCAAAGTAGAATAGATGATCGAAAACGGAGTATTTGGTACCTATTTCTTGCTTTATTTAGAGTGGGACTTTTGTTTATTTCCTTTATCTTACAGCCCCTCGCACAGATACATCACAGCTCAGCTGCTCTCCTCTGAAAATTCTTCAAATTGTCAGGGATACATTTTTAATCGTTGACTATTTTTAAATACCTAATTCATTTATATCCTAGAAATCATAATAAACCACAGTTGTCTTTGCTCTCTGATACGCTAGAACTTTTTAAATAGGGGGGAATACCTAATTAATAAGATAATTCAAATTTTGTTCTTTCATAAATTTACTTTTTTTAAATTAATACTCACCGTAATTTAGCGAATATTCCCATCTCTACTCATAAAATGTTGGCCAGCTAAAAGCATAGCTAACCTCTTTCCTAGATCCTTCCAAAATTCATAAATAAATTCACAAATAATACACAGTATTTTGTTGATAGCTGTCAATCATTTTGCCCCCCGCCACTCAATGATTTAAAATTTTGCTTGGTTAAATTATAATTATATTTTGTTAATGTGAACAATTATTGAATAAAAATGCAAACTACTGAGTGATTTTGAGCCTTTTTTTCATTTCTGGGAGAAAAGTTGTAAGATAGAATAAAATTGTAAAGAAAAGTCATCAAATTTATGGGGTAGCCCCTCCCTTCCCCCCTTATTAAGGAGCAAGGACTGCAGTGCAGTCCTGTTCCCCTTTTTAGTCCTGAAAGTTGGTAAAATAGATTAATTATGACGTCATTGAGGGTGCTTTTCATTTTTTAAATTATTCCCTGATATTATAAAATAAATGATAAAACTAAGAAAGACTTTATTATCTTTGCATTATAATGAAAAGAGGAACATTTTTTTGCAAAATATGTATAATGTTCATAATACAAATTTCATATAATTGATTTGGTATTTGTACGAAAAATTCCGACGATCTTTAGTATTTTGATATGACGACGATCCCATCCTCTTCACCAGATGTTGTGAGGTGACAAAGCGGAGTGACACAAAATCATTGGCAACCAAATCAGAAATATGTGTTACTATTTATTTTCACATAAATACTCAGTTACTCTCCAGTCTGTATATTTATAGGGGACAATATTACATAGTACACTCTATATAATAAAACGTTATAAAATACTTAGGGGATTGAAAGAGAGGGACATGAATTAATCGCAATACTCAACAACATCCCTTCAATCACCAAGCCACAGACACAGGTGGATCTAAAAATATACAGCAGTCTCATAGCAGAGGGCAAACTTCACTCACAGTTTCATCCGCCACGAGATCCATTTCCACTCCAACAAAACACTTTTACCTTTTGGCTCAGCTGCAGGAACTCCACACAAAAAATTCTAACAACAGTCACTTCAACACTAATACCTACCTATTCATGGAAATGAGTCAACCTCGTTCCTAATTAAGAAATTATATCATCTCTAAACCAACAGAGGTAAATACAAATATGTAAGCTCTTTTTTATATTTGAATGTGCTTTAAATAATGAATATACATACTTACAGTAATTAGATAATAAATTTACGATCTTTGCATTCGTAATTTGTTCACTATGGAGATTAAAATATATTTAAATAGAGTAGCAACTGGTCAATAAAAAAAATATATTTGTATGGTACATAAAAAGATGAAAAATATCTATTGTACTTTTATAAGTAAACGTACCAGGGTTCCTCTTCCGGGATTTTGTTTTTCCGGGACTCATCGGGGCTCTACAAAAAAAGAATATATTTTTTAATGTTACTTTAATAGGTCAGACGGAGTTGCATTGATTAAGTATAAGTAAGTATTATAGTATTACATTCACTCCATTTGACCTAGGAATACTCTTTGAAGTCCTTATACATAATATATATTTTATTTTCTAGGAGCGACCAGGTTTGGAACCTAGGCACGTTGAATTAAAGGCGAATAATTTCTCCAGAGTGCGTTACTCTTTGAGCTACGTTGCTCCATAACAAATCTTGATTTTTCAAAAAACCTGGTCAAACGTGCAAATGTTCTATTCGTGTCAACAAACCATAATAGTTTTCAAGTTTAAAATTGTAGCTAAATACCAAGGCTGGCATAAGAGCTCCCCTGTACTAAGCAGTCTATGTTTTAGTTAGCCTTGTCTTACCACCTAATGCAGGTTTGAATTTGTATATACTTAATTTAATGAAACGTTAAATACAGATTCAAGAATCCCCTTTTGAATGTAAAAAGTGTTTTTGTCGATGTCTACATCTGACATTTCAGATGACCAATATTTTTATTTATAAAAAAAGTTACACTAATTCTAGTGATGTACGTGAGTTGACTTTTAGACAGAGGGCTGCCCTGTGTATTACCCAATTATACAATATCCAGCTCCGTGAATTATTAGCTTGTTTATCACTTACTAGTTAAGTTTATTTTGGTACGGGTTGGTTACGGAATAAAAAAGTGTCACCCGCAGGTTTTAAATCTGTGTCAAATCCGTTCCAAAATGGTTTACCGGGAAATGTGAAACTCCTGTACATACGTATAAAACCATCATGTTACAAACCCAAATAAAATGGGCTCTATGAAAACAAAAAAACAAAACAAAATATGATTGTTTATATTAGTACAATGATCGTAATTTAAATTTGAGAACTATAACTTTCTACTAATTAAGGAATATGAATGTACAAGTAGTATTCATGCTTATGAATACCCATCAATTTAGTATGGTGTCTTTTTTTATAGCACATAAGTAGCCGACCATGAATGAATGAACGACAAAGGCCTTTATATGTATTGTTTATAACACAAAATGTGTCTTATTTGATACATTAATTTTCAAATAGCGCCCTAACAATACTTCATTCAGACAATTATATAGTTACATTTTAGGCAGTGTTAATTTTGTCATCAAGGACAAAGGCCACTACAACTTGCTCTGTTTGTATAATGGCTTGATTTTCACTTGATATCCTAGCAGATGTAGTGGCTTTTAAAGTGTATCTTTGACGTTTCCGTGCCAGAATGGAGATAAATTTTGGAAGATTTGCTATGAACAGAAACAGGCATCAAATAAAGTTATTGAAGTTTGTTCCCCATCACTCTTAGCATGGAACTTTTGGAATGTTCGTCCTGGGGGAAAGAATGACCTGATCTGAAGATATTCCTGGAATCAGTTTCATAACCAAAATATAGTACTCACCCTAATTAAGAACTGTATCTTTTTCTTTTTTCCGAAAAAGAAGTCTTCCATCTTCCATTCACTTAGAATTCTGTGGTATTTACCAATATAGTTTAAATATTCGGACATAAAAGTATTACAGTTTCTGTTTACATACGTGCGGGCGTAATTTAAGTATTTGAGCAATTGGTTTTCCACGTCATCAATAAACAAACACATTTAAGACGTAATGTATGCGTAGGGAAACGTAGGGATTTTTCAGTGGGAGCCCTGCAGCTATGACTGGATAAAATATTAGGTTGGGGAAAAGTAATTCCGTATTTTTCTCTTTATTTGAATACTTTATAAGCGGTGTTATAATCACCCAACTTAGGCTAAGTGTGTCCTGTTCTGTTCAAGAACTTGCTGCCAACGAGAATCTTACTTCATAATGCCCTTCCGAGCTCCTGGAGCTTCTGGTGCATCATCAAAGATATGGCGGCCAGGGGGTGTCTGGATGAAACATGATTCCTCTCCTATAATATTTTCTTTTCATATCCAGTATTCTGCAAATGGTTCAAAACGGTTTTATGATCGATGTTCAGCTCCTGGGCGATTCTACGACTTGTAACATGATGGTCTCTCTCGATATTTTTCACGATTTTACTGAAATTTACGATGACAGGGCTGCCAGTACGTTGCGCCTCATCGCCTCAAGTGCACCAGGACAAAACCGCTCAAACCTCTGTTGAGCAACACGAACAGAAATAGTATTGGCCCCATAAACACAGCAAAATTTCTTGGTTGCTATCGTCAGTTTTTCCTTTCAGATTGTAAACATGTAAAATAGACCTCCATATTCGACGCAAGATAATTCACAATTGAACCAGCCAAGCGCAATACTGTCAACACCCGTTTGTAGTATACACTCACACCTTTAGAATATTTTATCGTATGACCAAGGAGAAGAAGATCACTGGATCCTAGATTATTTTCAATGTGTCCCGGATCCTTCAGATGATTCCATATAGGCAAAGGTAGAAGGCGTTGTCTGTGATATCTTTGGAGTCCAGTATCAAGGTCACATCCGCTGACTTGTTAGAAGACTACATCCGTAAGGTTTGTACGGTCTTAAAAAAAAGAGGGAAGCAGCCTCCATTGAAGCTGAGGGAGGCCATATTGAATTAGAAATGTAGATTTCAGTTATAGTTCACTTGAAATAAACTTAATTTTGTTCTCACTGTCTTCATGAACAAGTTTTTAAAGTTTCTAAAACAATCTTCCTTCTAAACTTAAATATGATGCATATGGTATATAGCCAATATTAGATCGATTTTTGGTGGAACAATGGGCAAAGTAGAACCACATATCATTACTCTATGGAACCTTACCTGTTGTCTGTATCGTTTTTCTTCGATTTGTAGAGTATGATTTCATAGTTCTACCTTACCTCTTTGTCCGATACTCCAGCAAAAATCGACCTAAACACTCAACTACAAATAAGACATATAATTGGGAAATTTCAATATGTCAATGAGGAATAGTTTTACATTGGCTGTTGCTTCACCAAAAATCAAACTATTGCATCATTATTTAAGTGATTTTGACGTTATCAACTGTAATTAAAAGTTATTTCAATAAAATACGAAATATTACAATTTTTGCATATAATTCATAGAATAAATGACAAAATTCCTACGTGACACACAGTAATATACATAATATGTAGATAATTCAAACACTTTAAAATCAGCATTACAAATTAACCCAATCTCCTTATACCTATTTTCAAAATATTTAAATAATCTGTCTATCTTATATCATAAAACCGCTCAAAATACGTCAAACAATATGTCTTGGAATCATCCAGGTGCGAGTTGAAAATTAATATGTTAATGCATTTTAAATGCATTGGTTCTCAAAATTTGCTAAATATATATATATATATTTTTTTGCATCCAGAGTTAATTTAGTGTATGGTATTATAGTTAAATTTAAATAGAATACCTAATATATGTTACATGCATATGTTTTAAGCCTAGGTATATATTAAAATATAGTTGTAAATCACTTTAACGATCTTAAAAATGGTCAATTTTAAGTAGGTATTTGTATCTCTCCTGTAAAAAGAAGTTCATCTTGTTTTAAATTTCACAATTTATATACTTGTTTCAATTAATTAATTTTTTATTTATTAATAAAGTTGTAAGCCGTGTTTTTTCTTTTCTATAGCTATCATTATTATTTTTTAATTCTTGAAGAGACTTGAAGATAACTTTTGTATATGTACATATTAGGCCTGGAAGAGTACACTCTTGACGGTACGTGGTTCGGTAAAGTATTTTTTAAACAAAATTAATATTGTCACTTAATTTTTTTCATATTTTTTTTAATCTTTAAGGATTTCTTTCCCGTAGAAATAAACTTAACTACTCTAAAAGAACAAGTGTCATGTAGAGTATACACGAGTTATGTTATACTATTATTCATGAATGTACAGAGTTGGGCAGCAAAACTTACTCTATTATTTCTATTTTCTTATTAATATAGAAAGGTTTATTAATTATCCTTTGACATTCTGGTTCCGCATTCCTTTGTACATAAACAAACTAAAATAAACATTTTGTTATCCTGCAGTCATGAGTGAGAAAGTAGCTAAAGGCAGTGCATCTCAGATCTCCTAGATGCTGAAGTTGAGGCGGTGGTAATTATGGACATTGTGAATGGATCCTTCAACCTGGTTTTAAAGGTGGGCAGGATGATGATTGATGGAGAAGGCCTTTCTGAGAAAGAGGAGGGAACAATTTAAAAAGGAATCTGTGGTTCCAATCCAGTTTAAGAGAAGAATATCAAAGAAGACCCTTCCAAATTGATGACCCACCTCGCCAACGACGTCTCCGTTGCTTTTAGGACCATCAGGAGGGCTGTGAAGGGCGAATTGGGATTGTCCTCATTCATGAGGATCCCACACCACCTTCTGACAGAGCTCATGAGGGCCAAACGGCTCGAGATGCATAAGAAAATCCTGCATGGTATATATATATTTTTTAAAGGATGAGCTTGTCTTCTTTTTCAGGTGATAAACACGAGTGATTAGCAGTCAGAATATCACCTAGTTGCCAGGTATATATTTAAATGATCCCTCCACCATACCTCTGGGATTTCGTCAACAGGGATGTATTTTATGAATTTTGAAGTCATTATCTCTTTTTTTTTATCAACAAATATATAAATTATTCCTTATTTAATAGAATGCTTATGGATTAAAACCTTATCACATTATCTAAATCTATTAATTGAATAAAATAATAATTACCAAAATTTTATAACATCAAAATATGTGGATATATATATATATATATGGACACTGTTGTACCACGGCAAAGGTAAAAACGTACCAAACCGAGCTGCGGTACAAACCCTGTATTGTACTAGACCTAGTCTGTATATAGGTATCAAATTGGCTAATCCAGCAAATAAGTCAGTTACTAAATATTTCATGTATGTAATTTTGATGAATGCACTATACTGCTTGGTGGAGTAAGTCATTTCTCATTAAAATAAACGAGTTGTGGGAATCATCATCAATTGAAATAAGATAATAGTTAATAAGCATGTAGAAAGTACGTATTGATGTATAAAATAGGAGAAATGAATGATAATATCTAAAATTAACCATGTTGAAGGTTAACAAATATAGATTTAATTAAATTTAATAGAAAAATGGGAAACAAACTTATTTACATATGTAATTACGTCTAGGGTTATTGGCAAATTTCACGACATGGGTGAAAAAATTAAAATACATTTTTTATTTACATGCTGTTCATGACTTATTGGTCGTAGCATTTGACATGAGTCCCAATGGTTCATTAAATTGGTTTAGAATAATATTGTAATCTTCTCATATTTATCAACATTTTTTTTTCCGCATAAAAAACTTATCAGTTGATTTGACGTTTTGGATCACATTTTCCATAGCATTTTCAATTGACGTTAGCATTGCTCACTTTAGGACCCTTAAACAACCACGTTTTATAATAAGAAGAACCATTTTTTCATTAGTATTAAGGGAAATAGTGAACTATTGGATGCCATAATGGAACCATTAGATAAAGTGACTTCTTTTGATTTCATTCATGCCATTATTTTCTGTATTTATACGGCAGAGACGGAGTAATGTGAATTTTTCGACAGAAATTACGATTCATTTTTCTCCACTTCTTTAATTCTATATTATGTGTTTTTGACATAATATATTTGTATTAGTAATGTTAATTTAGTAAAAATTTTGTCAAATTATATTTGAAACATTTTAGTATGTGGGAAAATTGAACAATTATATAATACTTAAGAAATGATGGAAATATATATATAAAATCTTAAAATACATAGAAAAACTTCCTGCTCCTTCAACAAGAAAACATATATGAAGCACCCTTTATTTTGTTAACTTACCTACATTTAGCATATTAAAAAATAGAGGTGTACACATTCCAATAAACATTTCGTTGGTATATACTCAATAAAAAAAAATACAGGGTTGTTTAGGGATTAGTTTATTGTTATTTCATTATTTTATTTGCTTATTATTCGCATTCAATTGTTAACATATATTACTACCATTTTGGGGATTTCCTGCGCTGTTTTTTTTAACTCCTCTGCGTCCATTAACATAACCCTTCTTCATCTTCATCGTTTTGGGCATGCTGACAGCGTAGAGAGTGGTCCCGGAGACGCCCAACTGCTTGCAGTGAGCTAATGGAAATTCATGTATCATTATCAAGTGTCATTTTTACAATTTGTACGTAAGTTAGAGAGATCAGGTTTGTTTTGTGTTGTAACTCATTGTTTATGCTTTGATATATCGAAATATGTAAAAAATTGAATAATTCAACATTAATAAATTTTTGAATTAGTAAGTGTTTATATTTCAATGGACGACCTAGTACGACTATTGGGGAAGTTTAACGTCCAACCCGACTTGTCTGCAGATGTAAGGTGTTTGTATCGTGGAGAAACTGAATATGATTTTAAGGATATTTTTGATTGAAGACGTTAGGAAATGTGAACAATAAAATCAGAAAGCAAAGCTTATATCACGAAAACTAATTGCACAAAGTATTTTGAATTTTTTGACTGAAATTCGTCTTCATGTCCTTGTTTAAAATTTGAGATCCTATCAAGTTTTGATTGGATAGAGGGCATCCTAGTGGCTATTCTTGTACATCAAACACATCTTCATATAGCTAATATACAATAGTAAAGAGTAAAAATAATGCTCTAACTTTTAGGCTATCATTTACGAAGTAGTATATTAAAATATAAACAATTTGAATTTTAAACTAGCGAGATATATTTTATTAATTAGCAATATAACTTCAACAAAATTAATACTATGTATAGACGCGTGTCTGAACTCTCTTAATCATTAATGTAACCCCCCTTGTGGCAATGAAGGCTTCCAGGCTGTGGTGGAAAGCCTAGCACCCGTCGTAGATATGGCCCTCTCTGTTATGGTATCATAGTGCATGCAAACAGTGGGTTTGAGGTCCTCGATATATTTTGCTGAAGGAAAGTGCTTCCTCTTGACATGCACCCAAAAAGGGTATTCAACGGGGTTAGCATCAGGGCTGTAGGGGGCCAAAATTGTCAAAAAAGAGTCCAAAAGAACTCAAAAGAGTCTTGTAACGGAGGAGATGGGGTTTCTTTCCTTCTTGGCGTCAAAAGTTGCCTCTCCACCCTCACAAGGCTATTTCTGACCGCTTTTTTATAGCTCACTGTACAATCTGGTGTACAACCCAAAGATCTTTTGCATGGGTCCTCATGAAACTTGAGGTTATTGGCCAGGGCTATTTTCTTTAACTTCTCCTGTCCAGTTTGATCTTTTTAACAGATCCCTTCTTCCTCTCCAATGTTTCAGACTTACTGACGGCGTCGACGGTGGTCCTGGAGACACTCAACTGCTTGGAGTGTGCGAATGGAAGTTCATCTATCACATTCAAGTGTATGAATAATAGTTCAACAGAGTACTATTTATTTTATTTCTATATTCTATAAAATTCAATGGCTCTGGCGGACACAAAAAAGTGTCGCATAGACCATAACTATGGACAAACTTGTATCACGTAGTTTTAGTTTTCGCCACTAGGTTTATAGCTTGCTGATTATTCAGGTAACTAATTAATCCTATTCATGTAGGTTCATAAAAAAGTAAAAGAGTGGATAAAAAGAAACCAGACAATGGATTAAACTTTACAAAATTATTATAAGGTATTTTCATTATCAATTTTTCCATAGTGCGATTAAAATACGCACACAAAGAACAATAGCACTGTGGCTACGTTCTTCTTCCTTATCAAAAGAGAGTGCCCATAATGTTCTCATAACGTAGCAAAACCAATTAAGACCATGTTTTCACTTGAGAATAGCCTTAGAAATACATATTCCATGTACTAAATTCTATTTTATTTACCTCCTTCTAATCATTTTTATTAGAAGGAACCCATTAAAACATTCTTACACCCCTATTACTTCAGACAAAAGAAAGTGACCATTTGACATAAAAAAATTGAATTTATATGCCATAAAAATCTTTTAATTCTTTGCATTCAAAGCAATCATAGTTCATTCTCTGTGTATTTTAAAAATTATATAGGACTATGGAAGGAGGAGTAGAATTGTAAAGTATGTACGGTCAAACCTGTATTAAGAGGTCAAGCAAGGAAAACGGGAAAAAGAACCACTCAGTATAGGTAACCTCTAATACCAAGTTTCCTATTTTGTAACAGTTTTAAATTAGAAAAATGGATTTTGCCCCTTTGTGCGGTAAAATGCTTACGCAGAGGGACAGGTTTGACTGTACATATGTGTTGGATTCGCATTATAGCTATCGGGGTTTGGTGAAGTTCAAGTAGTTGAATATTAAAGTGAGTTTTTAAGCTTTGAGTCAAGTCGAGCTCAAGTATATATAAAGACATCAGACAAATCAAAATATAATTTAATTTAATTGATAAAATCTAAGTTCATAAATTAATCATTGGTTTATTTTAACAATGAGATACATTATATGAACCAAAAAAAAAAAAGGAATTAAGTTCCTGAGGGTGTTTCTCTGTTAAGTAAAATGAAGACTTTTCTTCATCCTCCCGGAAATCTTTGGTTGTAACTTGGTGGCTAATGCCCTCACTATATTAGGTCTACCTCTGAGTTAAGACGTTCCAAATATCCAATATGTTCAGGACATAATTTGAGTATTCCAGATGCAATATTGAGACACATTCCCAACTATTTTATAATTGGGAAAAAATAATAACCTTCATACTGGTCGATATATTAAATTTGGATGTCTGTATGTAAGTGAGTTTGTGCTCTACTTACGACCAAAGCAAAGAATAGAATTTCTGAAATGTTTCTTATAGATTTATAAAGCTCCAGAAACGGTTCTGGTAATATGTTTTTTTTTTGGCCTTCCATCCCATGACAGTCTTTTAAGTAGGATTTTTTAGCACTTCGCCTGTACAACTTGAGGGTGGGGTGTATTTTGGATATTTGAAGTGTTCTTTGATGCTCAGGGAAGTGGCGGTGGAAGAATTTTGTGGTCTTTATTTTTGTTTTGTATTAAGCAGAAGAGATCTTAATTAATTTTAATTTCTGGATGTCCCAGAGAACGGTGGGAAAACCTACTCTTGTAATATGATATTTATTATATAAATATTTTCATATAAATACAAATAAACAAAAAAATATATATTTTTTTAAATTATATAGATTGAATGCAATAATTGAATATTAAATATGTCTCCAAATGATAAATATATATTTTATAAAAAATAAATCTCTTAGTTGTGTCATAAATAAATTACCTATCAATCCAAATTATTTGTAGCTGTCCTAAATAATTATTGCCTTCAATGGGTTCCGTATGTTTGACTACTTTATTAAGGTGGCAGTCAATTATAAGTCAAATAAGTGTGGTACATTATTTTCAAAATAAGATGTTATCTCAAATTTAGACTTAAGAAAATATAACATAGAATACAATATTCAAAAGTATGTTAGTTTAAAATGCCACATTTTAGTAATTAATAAATATTTGCCACCTCTTGTACATATGTATAGCCAATTATTCTACAAAAGTAGGATCTATACCTAATAAACCATAAATCGAATTAATTTTGATAGCCATAATCGAGCGACACTAGGCCAATGGACAACACGAACGGTAAAAATTTGACTTCATGAATTAGTTATTACATGCTGGGGTTTTAAATATATTTAGGTTTCATAAGTATATATTGGATTAGCTTTATTGTATAGATTCTCATATTTTGGACAACAATCCCACGAGATGGCCCGGAAACATGAAACCCGTTTAATCCCGCAGCCTCAAGTTTTCTAACCTGATCCACCTTATTTATTGAGTTATTTTGAACTCTTTTTTGACACGTTTGCACCGCCCCCCCCCACAGCTCTAATACCAAACCCCCAACTACACGTTTTAAGTACATGTCAAGGGGAAGAAGCCCCATCATCCAAGCAACGAGAACGTCAAAGGCACTGTCAGTCAGAACTGAGACGCCATGACAGAGGACTACATCTACAACGGGTACCAGACCTTACTCTACCATCTGAAAGCCATTATTTCCGCTAAGGGCGCTTATATTAATGATTAAGAGAGCTTACACGAATCTATTTATAATTGTAATTTTTTTGAAATTCTATTGTTAATTTATAAATTATATCTTGCTCAATTTTAATATTAGAAGTATTCGGATTTTAATGGGCCACTTGGTCAAAAAAAAGATACATAATTCTAAGCAAACTTTTTTTAAAGTTAATACTCACTATCTTTTTTATAGGTATATTCATTTTGACAAGAAATATTTACAATATAGTCAATTTTTGTGTAGGGTTTGTAAAAAAAATTCAATTTCTAGTCTTCAAAAAAATAAAAATACAATGTCTCATTTTCACTTACTCTAAGTAACCACAAATCTTGGACTCTAATTCTCATACAAAATAATAACATGTAATTTCACATATATTAAGTATTTATGTGTAGTCTTGATCATAATTCATTCTGACAAATGATAAACATGTTCCACCGTTTCAATAACTAAACCATAACTATATTTCATAGGAAAAAAATATTAAATTACTTAGAGAATCGTATCTTATTATATAGTATCAATGAAATAAATATATTTTTTTAATAATCTCGTTTGAAAATAAGTTTCTCTTCTTAGTGAATGAATGAAATGCTATATTATATTATTTGTAAATCAATACAAGCAGATAAGTATTTTGTATTACATAAATAATTTTAATTTTGTAGGAAAATTATCCTTTATATGTAAAATAAACTATATCAGTTATATAAAGTAACTTTTGATCCACTCGGGGTTATTTATACACGATTCTCCTTATGTATATAAAGTTCAATTTGATATCTTATCGGGTGTTGCATGGAAATGAGGAATTTTTTAAATTATAATTTTAATAACATATTTTATAAGAACAGGTAGTGCCAAGGTTAAGAGAAATACAATGTCATACCATGACACTTTTCCGATTGATGTTTGGCTTCTGCTACCTTTCATTTCAGTAATGACGTCAAAGAGTATATACTCTTACTATTAATAATATAACTTCTAGTATTATATTATTTAATATACTGTTGTTATACTCTATGGCGTAAAAATCTATTTGTTGTGCCAGCAGTCGGTACGTTTTCATCAAATTCAAAATTCTGGCATGCCCAATTACATGATTGTTTAAACTTGTATTCCTATTAACCTTGGGTAGTGAATTTTCAGCTGTTTATTCACTTGTCTCACTTGGTATGCCAGGGCTATTTTATATATTGATCGTTTATATATATAAATGAAGTGATAAGTTATAGTCAGTGATGCGTAAAATATGTCTTGCCTGCATATAAAAATGAAAGAAACCAAAAATTGACTTGAAAATTCTGACAATATGAAAAATAGTATTTGGGAGGAGAGAAGATTAGCTGATGTTTGATGTTCAATAATTAGATAATAATGAAAACTTTAGAAAATGAAAAATTCCCTTTGAAAGCCAACTAGAAAAAGCCACTCCAACTTTTAAGAACATGTTTTTAACACCTCTGGTTGAATTACACATAGACTCCATTTATAAAAGAACAGGAATACAATTTCTAGTTGATCTTTTGTATCTACTCTATGTAATGTAATATAATATTTTGGTTGTATGTTTCCAGATAAAAACACATCGGCTATTCATTTCAAAAACGGAGACTGATTAGTTATAAAATAAAAGTTGTTCAGAAGTCTGAGCTTAGTACCTAAGGCTATTATATTTCATTTTGAGCAGACTAGATACCTGGGATCTGGAGGTCATAAAACAAGCTCAATTTCTTGTGTCTCAGAGGTTTTTTTAAGGAATGGGGTGTCGTTTAAAACATGCACAAAAAAAAATATAACGAAAAACGAATTATTGTACACGGAAAAAGGGAGAACGTATATTGAATACGAATTAAAAAAGGGAATTAGGTAAATGCATTAAGTAGATGTAGCAAGTTAATATTAGTATGTATCTTCATTATGGTTGAAGGAGAAATATATTTTTAATTATTCTAATGGCCAAACGGATGGAAGAACAAGTTTTCAATAAATTCAAGAGCTATTTAAATCATTAATAAAATAATTCGAGATAACGTCCTCGTATATATATCTATCTATATATAAGAGCCATCTTAAGCCATCTTATTATTTATATAAAGAAATACAAATATATTACTAAAAATACTACTAAAATATTATTATAAAGTGCCGAATAAAATACTATGTAGCGTTTAATACTAAATAAATATATTTATTTTAAACATTGTGGCTAAAAAATATGACTATTTTTAATGGTGTAAATCGTATGTATTTTTAAGTTTTTTGTTTTTTTTGGAATTTGAAACCTGAAGAATGAATTTTCTTTTCCTTAACCGTTGTCTTTATTATTTAATTCCTGAGTAGTGAACTTCCATTCCTACTACATTCAATAGTATTCAAAACCTGATTGAACATTCTTGTGTGTTCATAAAAGACATTGAAAGTAACCTTGAGGAGTTGTTACAACGTTATAATTTTAAGTCCTTGTTAGAATCTGAGTAGGATCTAAGATTGACATTGGAGTAATTCTTGCCGATGTCCTTGTTTATTTCCTTTTCCACCCCCTCCCTTAATTCCCTAAATTATTTTCTATTAACGTGCCGAAAATACACAGAAGTTTAATCACTCAAAATGATAGCCTGGGAGGACCAAAAAAGATAAAAATCAGTTGTTATGATCGACTTATTTGGCTATTGAACTACTGATTTTGAAATTTTCCCCGTTTTTTTTAAAAGAAAAGTTGTGTTATGCAATCAAGGCAACGATGTCTTTTCTCTTCACCCCAAAATAACTCATTATTAAAAGGCAAGAATAAAAAGATTATTTTATGAATAAAAACCATCATCAAATATATGAGCTAGCTCCTACCCCTTACTAAAATCCTGCGCCTACACCCTGTAACTGCATGCCCATTGCCTTTGATGAAATTTAAAATAATATTTTTAATCGGAAACGTATGGAAACGTACTAAATTATCAGTAGCTATAATGGTATTATAGCCGGCCCGAAAATAATAGTATCGCGACAACACTAATAGTTATTCATCTTTATTTAATATTTATTTTTGATTCAAAGAAATTTAAATATACTATTTTATTAATTGATTTTTGGCTATGAAATTTGCATTTGTAATATACAACGTCAATAAATCATAAAGTTTTCAAAACAGTAGAGTAAAACTATATCAAATATTTAATCTTGAAATCAAGGAATTTCCACATTTTATATTTTAAATCATTCAAATATAGACACAATAACAAGAAAAGTATTTATTTTTTTTCATTTTGGTTCATAGATAACTGATGAAGGATATATTTAGGACAGAAAGAGAACGACTCCAAAATGAAATCCTATTCATCAGATAAAATTATTCAACAAAAAAATCATTTGTTTTTTTACTTATGGCTCTAAAGGATTAAAATCATCAATCCATGTTATTGATACATTGACTATTTGTTATTCGAAATTAAAAGAGGATTATTTTTACAGTTTCATTCAATATAACTATGTATCTATGATATAGTCGGACATGTCGTTACCCTTATTGTATCTAGCAATCTTTTCTCTCAAACAAAAGAAGAGAAAAAAAGCCAAAAATCAATTGGTAGTTAAAAAACTACCGGATTATTATTTTTCTGTTTATTAACCTTTTCTTCCCATGTATTTATTTATTATGACACTAATTTTTGTAAAAAAATTAATTCATTATGATATTTATATATACTATTATTGGAAAGAATAAAAGGGGAATAGAGTAAATTATATATATGCATATCTATTGACAAAATTTATTAATATATATATGTATACATTTATTTTCATCATCATTGGTACCGTTTAGATTACGAGAGGAGTCTGAGAGGGGCTAGCTATTTGTGGTCGAATGAGTCCCCATTGTTGACTTGTGAGCTAAATACTGGAGCTCACCTTTTGGGTCCACAATTTAATGTACAACTTGAATACCCTGTCAAGGATGGAATGGGTGTACAGAACATTTGAGGGAGTTGAAGTTGAATCACTTGAGCGGGGGCAGCAGGCGCAGTTGTTGAAGCTGATGTAGTGGTGAAGAAAGAAGAAACGACCACACGCCCCTGGGACTGCATTGAGGCTTATTGCTGCTGACTTGAATTACCTTTAGGACGGCTATTCGTATTAGGGAAACCGATGGCAGCACCTATCTGTTGATAAAATTGGAAATGCTAAGAGACTTGATCCAGTACGACACGAACAGAATTATCTTTCCGAGACGACTTCACCGTGAAGGATCCTTCACTTTCTCTCGCGGAAAAATGTCAATAAGGAACTAAAACTAATCATATTTAGTGATGACCATGAGAATATCGTTTCACTAGAGAGTTGTTCGTTTGTTATCATCATTATGAATCCATGTGGCACAGTTAATACGTGAATAAACATTTCTGCAGCCTTTGCCAAAGAAAAGAAGCCTCCACAGAGATCCTTTTCATGTCATTTTTAGATTTCTTAAACATGATTATTATTCAATAACTATTTAAAAATAGTTTAAAGTTGAAACAGAGTTAATTCTAATTCAACCGATCAAACACTGATTCGGGAAGAAAGAAGGAGAAATATTGACAGGTAACAACAAAATGCACTGTACATTTTTGTATTAGCAAGGTTACACAAAAATACAGGTGCTGCCAATCAATACAAAACAAAGCTAAAATGATTTTTCTCAAAATTGTGTGTGACTTACATTTGTATTCTTCAATGAATTATTGTCCATTCCTATAAACAAATTATACTTGTTAATCCCTTGGGTGCGTCGTAAATTTCACTTAAAGTAACCAAAATTAATTATCATAGTTAAATAATGATAAATTAAGAGAACTTATTTGAAAGGCCATATCAGGGTCAGTATATGTATCTTAATTTAAAATACAAGCTCTAAACTACATATTGCCAAAATTATTGGATAACTCATTCCACAAATTTGAATGCAAAGCCTTTAATTGTAACAATATCACCAAGTATGCCCTAAAAGTAATTTTAATGCTAGTTGCAAAATCACACGTTGCAAAATCTATCCAAATAAATAAAATTACCTTATACAGGGTGGACCCTTAATAACTTAAAATAAACCTTATATAACTCAAGAAATTTAAAGATCTCATTGTAAATAGTTTAGTTTTGTTATATATTATTGATTAATTGTCAACAAAGTATGCTTAAAACATTTTTTTGTCGCTTTTCAAGTACGAGATATAATAAAGTAATGAGATGGTAGTAATTTCTTAGTTTGTAAAAGTCTTGCACGCCTCCTAAAATTGTTTTAATGATGCTACAGCTTTTTCTATTTAGGCTCTATTCAACCGCAGAAAATGATCAACTTTTTGTCAATAAAAGCTCTGTTTCACCCAATAGGATCTATTGGATGCAAAAACCTGACCCAGTGTTGGTATAGATAGCCAACAGCTGTTCCGATAAGGCGCAATTGTTCTTTATGCTCTTGGAGGACAAAATTAACAGCATTTACTACGTGGGTAACATCTTGGAGAAAAGTTTCCAGGCATGTGCCAATTACCACTTGAGGTAAGGCAATTAATATTTTCAACAGGATGGTGTTCACTCTCATACGTATAACATGACGCAATTGTGGTTTGAGACTCATTTCAACAGTTTTTGAAGCAACGTCTTTTAACATCTATCCAGTACCAATTTGAAAAAAAACCTATTGATTTTTAGAAGCATGCTCATTTTTAGAGTACATAATCTTTGAAAAGCCTCATCCTAATTTGGATGCATTGATGGAGATGTCCCGTCCTTAATTGCCTAGTAGAATCATATCTGTAGATTCTGCAAAAGGGGAGCTTATTTTTTTCCAATTATGGATATGATATTCAATTGCATTGATGTAAACTTATAGGTTACCAATTATACCAATAAAAAAGTTATATGTGATTATTTATTTACATTATTAAGGCTCAATCCTGTAAATATAAAACTTATATTTACATGAAAGAAACGTAATTACTTATATTTTTTTATATGACTTCCACCCGTAGTGATAAGTGCCCCGATACGAGAGAAAAACTACTAAAGACCTTTTTTATAACTCCCTCGGGACTAAGCATATAACGTATTCTTAGAGATACTCCAAATTTGAATGATAAGTAAAATACGACTTCTTCTTAACAATGTTCCACTATAAATAGTTAAGCAAATTGAGATTAGAAGGAGACTATTTATTCAAACGACAATATTTTTTTGTACATTTCATTCATTTTTCTTCTCTCTGATGCTGTTATAAGGGGGCTGAGAACTCTTTTCGCTGAATAGCCCATTGAAATGGTTGAGTTGATTTTAATTTAGTCGTCAAAGTGGTACTGCTGTCGGCAGCTCCCTTTCTGTTTTACCCACTAAAGTGTTCGAGGCTTTATCCATATTGTAAACAGGTCTTTAGGATGGACGTATAAAACCCTAACCATGTCATTTTTTTTGCTCCTTCCGTGTGAAGGTGCTCTGATATCATGGTTTTGTTTGGGTTCATGCTAATAGTCTTAAATAATGTGTGTTTACTCTAAAATTTGGTCTGATGAATTAAATAGGTATATATTAATTCTATTAAATCAGTAGTGATGGGACAATTAATCGAAATCGGATAATTGGGTGTTGTTTCTGGAATCGGCATCTGAAAAGTAATGTTACATTTGTGGTTCCAATTCTTATATATTATTATTTATGACTGATATTTAACTATTTGTTACATTTCTAAGTTATAAAAAAAAATAATAGTAATAAATAAATATATCCTTTAAGATATAAAAAAACCTTGTGAATTTGAGTCTTTCAACTTATTACATACTCTAATAAATAATTTATTTTAAAAAATGCACGAAAACTGAGAAGAAACAAATTGACAAATAATTACACCTGAAAAAAAAGTTTTCTAAATACATGCAGTCGGTGAAAATATTGTTGTTTTATGGGAATAAGTTTTGTAACGGGATCTAGGAAAACTCGCCTTTGGAAAGTGTCCCGTGGGAATACTCACACTGGAAAAATTCGTCTTGAAAAAAGCTCGTCGGAGAGAGGAATCCCCTTCCTTTAATTTATGTAAATATTATATACATTAAATTAAGGAAGGCGATTTATTCTACATATAATCACATCGGAATAAGCTTCCGATTTTTTTTTTTTTTGAAATCATCCCATAACAACAAATGCCTTATGTAAAAAAATAACAATTTAAAATATGTTATTTGATTGAGGGTTATGAAACTCTAAATACAGAGCGGTTAAAGCTAAAGGACTTTTCATTGAGTCAAAATTCTACTCTACACATTAAAAAAACATACGATAAAAAGTTGCTCTACTTTGAAGAATACTGAACAACATTGAAAATTACATGAAATGAAATATACATTTAATTTGATTTTTTTTGGATTTTTAAATAGAAAAAAGATAATGGTTTAAAAGTTCCAACAAAACAATTTTCAAATCCCTTCGGGGCTGAATGTTTTTTTTATATATATTATTTAATGCATCAAGGAATTTTTAAAAAAAGAGAAGAAAAAAAGAGTTAAACTTCCTGTCAGTTAAACCTTTTTTTTTTTTTTTTTTTTTTTTATCTAAGTACATTATACTCCATTGCTCAAAAGCCACAATATATCGTTTCAAATGCACTAAATTATATCATATCATTTATTTTTATTTTTGCACATTATGAAGTTTTATTTTTTGCTTGCCTGCTGAATACAAAAAATTTCATGGTAAGCACGCGAGCTTCCATAATTTATACACACCTATACATAAATAATGCTGACTGCATGTATTTCAATCATCTTTCCTCTTTTATATTTTTTTTAATAATTCGCCAAAAAATATATCTGTAGTGATGATGAAAAAACAAAAAGAATGATTAAGATTTACAGAAAGAGCAGGGTGGCCTATTTCATATTTGGAATTTAAAAAAATATAAATTAATATTGATGACCACCAGAGTGATACGGAATTTGCAATACATTATACGGAATTAAACCTGGGGAGTGAACGAGCGAAATACATTAATAGAAAAAAGGTTAATGAATTTATTAAGTGAGAGGTAAATATAAATGTAAATACAATGTACACTAATAGAGTTGTATAGAATATGACCTTATCGAGTGTGAGATTTATGTTTTTCTTTGTTCTTTCACTCTTGGTGTTAATGCTCAAAATACCCTTTTTAGGAGGTTAAAGCCCTCGAAATGTTTTTTAATCCTTGTAAACCATATAGTCAGTATATGAGTTGTACACATAGTTTAACCTTTGCTCCCTTTTTGATGACTTTGGTGTTAAATATTCCTGGTCAATCATTACCCCACAAGTCATGGTAAATCCCCTTGTGATGAAATTGTCAGAACTATGAAAAGTTTAGTAGCAGGAGATAATCTGCAACGACCATTCAAAGATCAATAATTGAACCAAAAAGTTTCTTTAACTTCTACAGAGATGACACAGCAAGTAATATGCCGTTTATCTTGATAAAAGTGGTGTGTATCAATTGCTAGAAAACATGTAGAATCAATGTTAAATATGCAAAGACAAGGATCTATGTACAAGGAACTTACAATATTTTCAGCCAATCTTTGCCATCAAAAGACTTCCAAAAGAATCTAAGTACTGACTTTAGCTTGATTTTAATTATACACCTCCAGTTGTCTCAGTAAAAATATCGCAATTCGCTTCTTAGACTTACGACAATATCGTATGGATGTCGTGGTTACAAATGAAGATGACGATAAAAAAAAAATTTTATGTTTTTTCCATCTTCTTCTTATGACTGTCCTCTTAAACATGTTTGCTGGGTTCCCATTATATGTTATATGTGTGATAAGGAGTGATGCATTTAAGGCTTAGCTCTGAAACTTATACAGCAGTATAAATTACTTATATAAATAAATATATTTATGATTTTTTTTTTTTGGGGGGAGAACTATTTCAAATTATGTCCAACTTTATGAACAAGTGATATATTACAAACTATTAATATATTTTTATTTTTTTAATTATCAACTTCTTATCTATATTATGAATTAATGTAGTTTAGTTTTCTTTTGTCAGTATACTTAAATCATAAAATCAACCTAAGATATAAATATGTACGTAAAAATCATATTTTATAGCTAATGACTTATTACTTCGTTTTCATAGCGACTAGTGTTGGGTTTTGCTCAGAATACCCAAGGCTGGTCCAACACTGTTAGGGGTTTTATTTTTAGGGGCTCGAACTGATTCGCTCCTTTAAAGAAGTAAAGTTTCAGGGGCGTCCTCAGAGGGTAGGCTGAAGGGGCTGTAAACCCCCCTAAATTAAGGAATTTTAGATTTTTGCTAGAATTTTGCATCGTCATTCGGACAAATTATGTAGCTAAGCAAAAAAAATATTCGAATGATCTTTTTTTGGTATTTCTAGTGAATTTTAATAGTTTATTACAAAAAATTCATTTTTCTTATATATTTAAAATTTAATTTTCAAATTTTTTTGTAAAAAAAGAATATCTGAAATCTACTTTTTTATAATATTTTCAATAATATTTGATTTGTTAATTTTTTTTTTTCCAAATTTTACATTCTGTGAATAGTTTTTCCAAAAATATAATTTTTTTCTCAATAGTGATAAACTTTTGATTTAGAAAAAAAAAAGTGTATTAGTAATTTGTTTCCAAAAAATTTAATTTTTTTTGAATAGCTACAGTTTTTTGAATTTTTTTTTTAAATGTATCTGAACATCGAAAATTAAATTTTTTTCCCAAAAAAATTATTTTCTGTGGCTGACTATGGATTTTCGATATTTTTTTCCAAAAAATTTAATATTAGTAATTTTTTTATGATATTTATAGAATTTTTAAATTTTTCTTCAAAAATTTGATATTTGAAATTTTTTTAAAACCATGCCCCCAAAAATATAATCCTGCTGACGCCCCAAATTCCATATAGACTGGTCTAAAAAAATCGTTCTGGATCGGCCTCATTTAAAGTTCGACGCTCACATCAACTCACTCAAACGACTGTTACATAACAGCTACACGTCCAAAATGGTTGAAACTTTGGTGAGTAATTCTCAACTGATGCTAGATAGATGTGACTAGCTATTATTTAAGAGTGCTGCCGTATTTACGCTGAGGTCGGAAACTTTTCAGATCACCCTCATATACTTCCTTATGCAACGTGTGGACAAAGTTTATCTATCGAGCGGAAGACCATATACGAGAGGCTCTTTTTTTTTTTTTTTTTTTTTTTTTTTTGCAATCTATAGCGTATGGTACAAAATATATTAATCGATACCATAATTATGTTTGACAAATTAATTTTTGAACATGCACAATACAATAACGAAACAAAGAACTTGCGAATCCACATTGCGGTTTTGTATTTGAAAAATAATAAATATATAAATTGGGTTTTTTCCTTCATTTTTCAACACCACATAATGTATAATAGACCTATAGATTGGACCTACGTCCAAGTTTATTGGACCGTAATGGGAGATCATTAATTAAAACTTTATACATACATATATTTATATTACTCCTGCTAGGAAACCCGTTTAATGTATCATATCATGGATATTATTTTTACCTTCAAGAGAGGATCTATATCGTCGTAAAATACGTCGAAGCAAAGTAAAAAAGTACTAAAATAATAAATATATTATTATATCAGACCCAAAAAAATAATAATAGCAAGCAATTATGAGTAGATTAAATTAATTGGAAATTAAATATCGGCAAAATAAACGTTGGGGTTCAAAAAAATAAATTTTAATATGAATTGACGATCCATAAATTTATTGGTAGAATTTTTATGAATGAAAAAAAGTCTTGTATATATATATATATGGTATATATCTACGTAGAAAATAAATAAATAAATTTATAACTAAGGAAGATTGGGGCCAGTTGCAACACTTTTTGTTTTTGGCAAAAGTACTCGCATCTGGTTTGAAATAGACTCGCAATTTTTTTTCACAATATACAGGGTATAGCAACAAATTTCATGTTTTTAATGTTTCAACTTTAAATTAACATAAAATTGTCAGTTTTAAGCTTACTTCAAAAAATAAAACTGGAGCCGTCAGTAGATACAATCAACGAGAATATATATCATTCAATATTGCCTCATTTGGCATTAATAACGGCTTCGATTGGGGTATCGAACCGGGTGCAGGCACTGAATACTATACCTCGATCTAGTTTCTTACATTTCAGGATGATGGGTCGATCATGGACTTTTTGCTGGTCTGAGGATCTCTGTTGACCTTTGATTAAAGGTGATTTCAGACAAAATAATCCATCAAGTTCAGGTTGTTGGAGCCAGGAGGCCAATTATCCTTGGACACTTAGTAATGGGATCTTTGGTGTCCACCAGAGCCTTCCTCAACTGTGCAATCTTTCTCCTATTGATCTTTGCTATCTTTGAGACCTCAGTATTACTAATATCCAGATCGTTGTTCACTAGAACCATCACAACAGTATACCTGCATTGTGGCACTTAAAATCTAATAGGCTTGAAATCTTTTGATGTTGACTCAATGCTGGTGCTTTAGAGAACTAAGGGAAATGTTTAGTTTTGTTAACCAACAGATTAATATCCTTAGGATATTATAGGATAGGATGAATTATCCACCACGAAAAGGCACTGCGCAATTTTGTAATCATATATGCCAAAAAAATCGAAAAACTGAAGTGCCAGATTTCGTTGTTATACTCTGTACTTGCATATGTTTAATACTGTTTTAATTTGGTTAAAAGTTGTACCATACAAAAGGTTTCCTATTTATTGTATTTGAATGTGACTCATCATATTTTGTTACAGTCCCCAAAGTAAGGGATGGTTAATTATATCAACTAATATTTCAAATACTCAATAATTCAAATGTTATCAGTTACAAGGTTTTTTTGATAAAAAATTGGAAATATTTTATTCGGTGTAACTGACAGGTGGTTTATACGTATGTTTGTAAAAAAATTTGAATAATTTTTTTTCCAAATTATATTTGTAACTTTTCATAAAACATGTGTTTTTAGCATTTGTTTAGCATTGTTTGCAACACTAGAGAGTAAGAATTAGGCGTGTATCGATGCGTTGGAATCGGTAAGAATCAGCCACTTTTGAAGTATCATAATTGGTTATCAGAATCGGCTCAGTAATGCCCCATCCCACCTATGCTTGTATCTACTTAATTTTATGAATTATAAAGCAAAAAAAACCACTTTATTATTTCAAATGGTTAACAAATAAAAGGAAGTGAGGATCATAGTTTATACTTACTTAGCTTTAAGACTCGGGCTCCTGCCTGCAGGGGCCCAGGCTAAAATTATTATATACTTAATTTTAACAGATAATAAGTGCAATAATAAAGGATCTGCGTAACAAAATTCAAGTCCATTAATTGTAAAGGAAAGTTTATTCAGTGGCGTGGTCAATATATATGAGCATAGCAGAAAATAATTGATTCCTGAGGAAGGAGAGGAACGAACTTTTAAAATAATTTTAATTTCCAGTTATCTACAACTAATAATCATAATTATGATTGATATATTTGTGCCTTTTCTCTTCAAGCTCTAACTAATAAAAAGTTAGACATTAAAAAAGTAAATCATTCTGTTATTTGTTTATATAATTCCTTTATACATAATGTTAATAAAAATGGGACATTAAATTGATTTTTTCAACAATAACTTGCGTTATAACATGTTATACAATTGTCATGTAAATTTATTGACTCTAGTTTTTTTGATGCTCTAAAAAAATAGACTCTTGCAACAGTATCTCATTTTCCCTATGTATGAAATAGTTGAAATAGAGAAGAAGAAAAAAAAAATACAACATTTGAATAACACAATATATTTTCCTTAAAGGTAAGATATTAACATTAATGACTTATTTAAATAGGTAACAAGTAAATGTATTCATGTAAATATGGGTCTATCATCTCCTTGGGGGTATTATCGATTGGTGGTCCTGTTTTTAATGTATTTATATGTGGGGAGGTTTTAAGGAAGAACGATCCTCCATGGAAGGAAGAATCACTCACGACTACATGTAATTCATTATATATTCACTAGTGTTGAAGCTGGGTACAAGACCGAGGTTTTCCTCCAGTTCGGTCTTAAGTCATTTTCATAGACCGATTTGAAGCAATATTTTCATTCCAGACCAGGATCTCAGAGTGGAGACATAAATATAATCGTTTTCAAATCGTAGATCGATTTTTACGTCGCAATCTGTTGATCGATTTTCTCCCTTATTCGACTAATTTATGAGCTGCACAAATATGACTTTGCAGCACATTTAACTTCATAAGACGTTATTTTGCCGATGTTTACAATTTTGAGATATAACTGACGTCATCAACAGTAGAGCCATCTATAGAATGGCTCTAAACTGAATTTTTTTTTGTAAGAACGATCCAGATTGATTTTTTATAGAACCATTACACGTTACTTAAATTGTAACACATAATCATTTCTTTGTAGCCAATCCAGACCGAACTTCTTTAATTGATAAAATGAGATTCGTCCACTAAAAATCATAAGGTTCCAAGTCCGGTCTAAGATTTTCATACCGAACCCCGACACTAATATTATCTCTGTATTGGATGGGTTCTAAGACTGATTTCCTTATCAGTCCTTTTTTTATCGGTCCGATCTTTTTACCATTCAATAGTCCTAAGGACCAATGACCCAATCCTTCGGTCCAACGATCGTAGTTATCTTGTTATTTTCTTCACTGGTAGCTCGGATTGAAGAATATAAAAATAAAGAAAAATATGAATAATAGCTGGAACGTATAAATACATATATTCCAGCCTCACATAATTTACTTTACACTTCAGGTATCTTGTATCCTTGAAAGAGGTTATGATGAAACTTAAACAACTGAAATGACGTAGTTAGTAACTCATTTGAGCTGTTGTAGTTACCATAAAAGAACAATAAGGAGCGGTCCTAGCACTGATACATCTTAGAAGGACTAGACTGATAGGAATACCGTTTTTTTTGGTTTTTTAGATCGATTCAACGCTAATATAATACAACAAAGTCTAGAATTGTTGTTTTTATCTACAAAAAGACAATAAGGTATTAGTACATAGAAATTATATTAGGACCGGATTTATTGAACTGCAGTCTTTTTAGAGCAATCCAACACTAACTTGTACCTAAGATCCTTAATTTAATTACAATACATATTACATGAGCATATGTATATATAAAATATTTGCATATCGAATTTCGATTATTTATTTATTTATTTTTCTTCCAAAAAGAATCATTTTTTCTTAGGAATGTACATACAAACATATATGAATAAATACCTGTGCCTGCCTATATTTAGAGTGTGTAAAATAAAACTACTCTGATTGTACACGTTCTGCGATATTATTTGACTAGGAATGCGTTTTATAAAGTTATATTGCAAAATAATATATAACATATACATACGAAGAAAATATATTTATTTATTTGCAATTGTTAAAAAAAAAATGAAGGTAAAATACAGATTTATTTACAAAGTAGTCGTCTATTGACTTTGAAGCAAATTGTTATTTTTGTGAAATGGGGTGGAAAAATTGGTTGAACATTTGTGTCACAGTACATAAATAATTATGAGGAATAAAATGCTAAACAAGTCCTTCTTTGATCCGCCTGAATAGAGTAACGTACAAATCCATACTCTACAAATAATTACCATTTTGTATTTTTTCGAATATTTGATTGTATGCAGGGCGGACGTCGCTAGTGTCTTTATCATTAATAAAAATACATATTGTACAAGTTGTGAATTTCGTACAAGTTGCAACTTGTACAAACAAGTTGTACAAGTTTGAAGTTCTTCATCATAAATTCCTTTATTCAATTACATAATTGGTCATTCCAAATTTACTGACACTATTAATTGATACACACATTTCATTTTGATCTATTAACATTAAATGGTTATTATGTATTTATGAGTAATGTAACCCCGGATATTTGAATTTTATTGGGGGTAAAAGGAAGTATTTTTATTCAAATAGTCAGTGATTACACCATTAATATATTGATCAAACATGGAATATTAAATTATTGCATGATCCTCCCAAATACTTTAAATTTTTTGCTTAAAACCGGTCATCTCATTTTTTGGTTGCAACTTCTACAAATCATAACTTGTAGAGAACAAATAAAACAACATCTAGAAGTAATTGTGTTTTAATTTTTGTGGGTAAGCCCCCTCCCACCCCAAAAATGAGGAAAAGTAGCAACACCCTGTTGGGCACACCTAATCACTAGACTGTTAGTAACACTAGGCAATCAAATTCAGTCCTTGTAACGCTCGCCGGCTAAAACCCACATTTATTATTGTTATTGAAGCCATAGAACACAAAAATGACCATGAAATTGCTCAATTGCAGTGGATTTGACCTTTACAACCTTTTTTTAAAAAAATCATATTTTTTAGTTTAATTTCGATTTAAAGCCATATTTGGAATGAAATAACTTTATAAAGGAAAATTCAAGGTAATAAGAATTGATGTAAAACATTCCAGCATTCAATAGATACATTATGTATTTTATTACCGTGAATACAGTTTCTATAAAATGGGTCTAATCATCCAAAAATCAAGTAAAACTAATATTGTACAGAGAAGAAAAGTTCAGAAATTAAATATAAGTTAATCATTAATTTAATGATTTAAAACGTAGAGTCATATTTCATTTTGACTGATAATCGTGGACATAATGAAGTTAAACAAAAATACAAATGAATGCATTTGTACATTTTTTTTTATAATAAACTTTTTATTTCAGTGCCGTTAATACAGTGGTTGAATATAGGGAAAAGGGTGTATGTAACTCTTCTAATAATCACATCAGTTATTTATGAAGAAGTTTTGTTTGTAAGATTCTTTTAAAAACAGCCAACTTGCAAGCAGTTTTTTTTATTGCCTAGTATATAAATATTAATGTATACAATAAAAAAATCCATTAAAAATAATGGATTGTTTTTGTTTCTTCGATAAAGATATAAATTTAATAATCATTTCTTATAATTTTTTGGTCAATAATTTCATTAGTATTTATTTTTTACATAAAAATATATGGTGCATCTTTAATATACTTCAATGAATTATGCTTTAAGGCATTCAAAACAAAAATGTGATCTGTTAAGTCCACTTATATATTTATGGGAAATCTTTTCGGGAAAAGTCTTAATAATATTTATATAAATAAGTAAATACTTAATGAATAATAAGTTAAAAGCTAATGCGGCTTTATCAAAAAAAAAAAAATATATAATCTAATTTATTTTTCAAAACATTAGAAGAATTATGTGTTGTACAGAGTCTATCCACATTTTTACTTTCATAATGATTTTCCCAGAGAATTAATTTATAAGATTAGAATTAGTAATCTTAAGAAAAACAAAAAAAAAATGTCATCATTATAAAATATTTATTCGTCAAAAACAAACATTTAAAGTGGGTAACTTATTTATTTACTAATAGGAATAAGTTATAATTATTTGTAGTGAGTGAACATAAAAACAATTTTGAACAAAAATCAACATTGGGAGAAAGTATGCATAATTTATTTCTGTCCATTCCAATAGTTCATGGACATATTTTGGTCAATTATAGGCCTTGTATTCAAATTTCTGGTATAAATTGAGATGCTCAAGAATATTAAATATAGTTGAGAGTCGTTTTTTGATATATGATAATTTTCGGCCCTGATACAATATTTTAAGTATAATATATCAATGTTAACACTTTATTCAAAAGGTTGAATTTTGATGTTTTAAGTATAATATGTGACACACCCAATGAATGAATCAGAATAACATGGTGATAGAAGTTGACAATATTCTTTTCAAAAACACAATTGTAATGAAGACTTCATTTTAAAAAATATGAAGAAGGTAGAAATTCCTATTTTTTATTTGCCGCGGAGAGGTTTCATTATAATACAAAAAATGAAGATAGGCATTCACTTTATCTGTTCATTGACACAATGGTCATATTAAGAATTTAGGACCGTCACACCAGTAAGACATGAGCCCATGTTTTTCCTTGATACATTTTTTTGAAATTTATTTTATACTAGAGGTTATACCCGATATTGACAGGAGTAATTAGGCGTCTCCTAAAAAACAATTTTGCTTTAATAATATAATTAGAATATAACTCCCTGCAAAAAGTCCTCAATTTTACTCTCCGTTTTTATGAGCATACTCACACGTATCTACTCAATACTTATATCCAATGATGAAAATCCAGTGTATAATGGCATGTTAAAAAATAAAAAGAAAAAAAATTAACTTGCTAACTCTGACAATTTGATATTTTTTTTGGAGGATAAGGTTTCATTAGATCAACTATCACAAGAGAGGAAGGAGTAAAGGATATAATCAAGGAAAATTACTTTGACGTCGATCCTCAATTCTACTCTGAGTCCAAGAAAGACTTACACTTATTACTTTGCAAAAAATCTTCAGGGTCACACCTCGTCTTTTATGTGGACACACGAACATTGAAACAGATTTTGAATATATTTAGGAAAGGATGTTCGTTACTTAGGAATTAAATAATAATGACAACTGCTATTATTTCTTTATACAACCAATTACAAATTAACTTGCCAGCTAAAAACACGCTTATATCAATTTAAAATAAGGGGTCTCTCCCCAAAAAGGAAATAATAATATTAAAAGTTTGAAAAATAAGAAAATATAATGAGATGACTTTAGTCTCTAGAATACTCAATAACAAAAACAAACAAACCAGTGCTCAAATGCCTGTGTTTTAATTTATTTTTACACACTTGCCATTATATTTTGTTCAAATCTTAAGACAACCTGTAAATGCATATGGATTATGATATACATAAGAGATTAATAACAAACAAAAAAACAGAAACAGTTCTCCTTGTATAAATGCACACACCAGCAATATTTCATTCATACCACCACATTGTTATTTCTTAATGCAAACATTTGTATTTGAAATACACCAGGGACCACTATATACAGTACACCTTGTATACAAGTTCGATACTATATGCTTGCGTCTATAATGCTGGATTAATACGACTAAAGTGTTATTTCTTAGATCAAAGATTTGTATAGGAAATACATCAGGGAGCACTATATATATCTCACCATGTATACATCTTCGATGCTATATTCATATGCCTGTAATATTTCATTAATACGACTACCTTGTTATTTCTGATGTCAAAATATGTTTAGTGCACCCTTTGGCTGTTTTTCATGCAATCCTACTGATATACTTTGATTTATTAATACGATATATTATTATTAGAAGAGTTAAATACATCTCGTTCCCTATATTCAACCACAGTGTTTAGGGCTTTCAAGTAAATAACTCATTTTAACAAAAAGTCCCTGACGCTTTCGTTCGTATTTTCATTAATCTGAACTGTAGGCATTACTATCGGTCAAAATAAAAATATATTTCGACTAATAACAAATAAAAAATGAAAATTCAAGCCTTCTCGGTAACTAATGGCTCTCAGGCTACAATCCGGTAGTTACGGACTCCAAGGTTTAAAGCATTAGTGAAACGTTTTTGGTGCCAAAAAATGCCTTTCAAATACAACATATAATATTATTTGTCTATAATTCTGACAGGAAACTTTTGCAACTTTTAATTGTAATTTGTTGTGTCGGTAAAGGACAATTAAGAATATTTTATCAACAGAAGCAGAACACATTTAGTTAATCAATGATGATAAATCCTAGTACAGATTCCATTATGAAAAAACTCTTTCAAGCTTGCTTTAATGTTGACAAACCACAGATATCAAAGTACATATTATGACTTAATCATTTATACATATCATAAATTGGGAAAATGTTGATAAACACACAATATATTGATGTGAATAAATAACTTGAAATTTTCTCAACATTTTTCTTTATATTAATTAAAAAATTTAAATAACAAACTCAATGTTATGATTAGCTGAGCGACCCGCACACCTACCTACATTTGCTCATATACGTAACCTGACATGAAACAACAAAAATAAATTTGTACATACATACAATAAAAGTTTGCAAGAGCCTAAAGGCAAATTAAAAGGATCCAACATTTCCTACCCATGTATACGCTACGTGAGATGTGCCGAGTTGTAAAACCCGAGCCAAGATTCGAAAAAAATCTTTATCACTTTTTTAATTGTTCAGATGGAGTAAGACTGATTAACATTTTTCAATTTTAATTTTTAAACCAAATTATTGCTTTTTAAAAAGCTTTGTAAATTTGAATATTGTAAATTAGGAACCATATTATGTCTTTAACACTTTTTAAAAATCGAAAAATATTTAAGATTTTTCCTTCCCGTATTTCTCCTCCAGTCATGTGCTGTGCAATCTATATAACGGGCATGCGAGAGCCTTAATATGGTACAATCTTTTAAACTTTAAAAATATATCAGTCCTTGGTAGGAATATATTAAAAGATGTGGTCGATTTCTTTTTTTTTTAATATGGATATTCAGCTTGTTTGGCATTTTCACAATTTGATAGATAGGATTTTATCAGGGCTGTCTTCTTTTAATTTGGCCACAAGATCCTCATCTTAGATGATTCTTTCCAGTTTATTGAATGGAAGCCTTAAAACAAAAAAAAATTCACTACATTTTCATGAATGTTTTTTTTCTTTCAGAACCACATTTTTAAAAAAAATCATAAATTTGAGGGGGGCTACAGCCCCTGCAGACCCCCTTGTTAGTGGGGTAACATATTTCTTACTTTGGAATGCTGAACACGAAAAATAGTACATAGGTATTACCTAAGTATATTGTATTCGTGTTATTTTCATGAAAAGGGTACCTATTTATTTGTAATTCCGTTCTATCCTAGATAGAAATTAGTGTTTCACAATTTTCCTACCAGTACTAAAATTGTTTTTTTAATTATTATTATTCACTATCAAAAATTGACAATACATACACTTACTATCGTAATAAAGAATAAAAAATAATTAGTTCATAATCGCAGTCAATTTAGAACGATAAATATAATAAAATAATTATTAGAAAATATTTTGAAGTAAAAACATAAATAATGTCGCATTATTAAAAATTTAGTATGATATAATATTTTATCTCAATAATTCTGTTCTCATGAGAGAAGAGAACGAAGAATAAAATTACACTTTTTTAATCCGACATTTGGTAAATAAATACTTAATTTACTCTAATATTCACACAGGTACAGATCGATTATTTTATTCTCTTCCCTTGACCAACTTTGTACACAGACTTGCTTAGAGCTGTAAAAACAATACTCTTCTTGTGATAAAGATTGTTATATTGTCCTTTAGATCGGAAATGTCTAAACCGTGGCCCGCTTACTGTTGAAGTGCGATCGACTGCTCATTCTCATTTCAATCATTTAAAAAAAAATTGTAATCAGGCTGAAAGTATATGTTCAAATACCTTGTAGACCTGAAACTTTCCTACATGACTCCAATTAACGTACTTTCTAACAAGCGCCAAGCAAGCCGTGCAATGGACCAATTTAAATGATTCAGTACTCCCTATACCACTAAATATATTATCATTATAGCAAACAATATCAGGACAAATAAAATTAAATTAAGGGCTTAATAACGCTGAATTTATAGTTTTTAAAAACGCTGTGTAAACATGTTAGCGTATAAACAATATTTTTCTGCTCAAAAATATATAATTTGGGCTTCGATAAAAAAAAAAGTATATATATGAATCTAATCCTATTTCAATTGGGTACATGCATTAATAGAAGAAAAATTGAGGATAAGCAAATCATTACTTACACGTGACATCATTGAAATAATATTGAGTGAATCAACGTTATAGATCGAAATAATAATAATAATAATATTATATTTGATAATTATAGAAGCATTGTAAATACCAGGGGCGTCCATAAGATTATATTTGGGGGGGGAAGGGGGCTTGGTTTGTTGAATCTTTATTTAAAATTTCAAAAACTAAAATCTTGGGTCCACAGAATGATTTAATCGAATTCAGTTTTTATTTAGAAAAGAAATCCTTAAAAAAAAATTCTTCCATAACCAACCCCTTCATCTCCTCTTGACAAACACCATGTATACATATCAATATTGGGTCTAGAACAATCAAATTTCGGGGTGTTGTTACATATTGTCTTAATAATATATAATTATTATTTTCTCTACTGCATTTATAGGAAAGTTTTGCCATAATACCAATCAATGTTATTAACGGTTACATTACTTTACAAGGTGAATACTCAAAATTTAGAATTCTCTTCAAGGTTGTCTAGCCTAAGCTCTGAATGTATGTACTTATCGCTATTCAAAAGAGCTGACAAATAGCTACAATGAGTTGTTTTTTTTGTTTTTGTGCGATCAAAAGTGTCCAACTAATAAGCAAAACAAGATCTGATCTCCTCCGCGCACCAAGTCGATAAGTAGAAGCTGTTCTGAACAAGAGAAATAATTACTTCTTCCCTCAATCAAGAGCTCAGGTCGAGGAAACATCCAGCTAAGTCAAGGTCCTTGGCGTCGTGGCGTCCGATGGCAGGAAGATACTTCCCTACTTTTTCAAGGCCAACAAGAAAATCAACACGGGAGTCTACTACAAGGTCTTCAGGTACCATATTTTGCGATGGTTGAAGAGCACGTTCCTCAGGGACAACTTTGTGTTTACCCAAAACGTGACCCCGGCACATACGTCGAAGAAGATGCAGCATTTCTACAGGAGAAAATGGCAGTCTTCTGGGCCGCAGACTTCTAGCCTGCTTCCTCGCCCGACGTGAACCTCCTGGACTTTGTTGTTAGGAGTGTCTTGGAGGGGACGATACACAAGACTTCTCATACGCATTGCGATGCGCTGAGGCCGTGATCACGGAAGAGTGGAAAAACTTGTCCTCGGACTTCATAAAAAACCAGTTGTGCTTCTGTTCATTCCCGTATTGAACCCATCAATCCGAAAGGAGGGGAACATAGTGAATAAAAATGTAGAACATTGTTAAATTGACAACTTTTATTTCGAAACTTTGCCATAAAATTGGCACAATTTAAAAATATGAAAAAGTGAAAACGTCATTTAAAATTTTCTTATTTTTGAGTCCTCATCCTCCAGATTGATTTTTTCTTTTGATTTTGAGGTGTTTTTTTTATCGAGGAATTCAATAAGTCATTACTATTTTCCCTTATAAGATTATTTGACCTTTGATGAAGTAAAAATTTCTAGGAATAATCAGCTTACATATTATGTTGCTACTATATAGTTAAAAAACATCATATGAAAAGTGGTCAGAAATGATTAATTAAGCTACAAAATATTAGAATCAATGTTCATTCATAGACTTAATGAACCAACACCTACCCAACATATATTTGTACATACGACATATGAAGACGAAAAACTATAACAAAAGCCATACAATTTCTATATTTGAAGTAACTGAACATGGAGTTTTCTTCTCTTCATTTTTATATTAAATGAAATGAAAAAAAAAAAAAATTATAAATAATAAATCATAATCTAAATGAAATTTTTTAATTGGGTTTGAAGTTTCCCCTCTCCTCTACTTTATTATTATTATTTTGAATATTTTATAATGGTTCTTCTAACTATCATGACGTTACAACCATAAGGTTGTTATGTCTATATATACATGTCCACCACTGCGGGTGGTAGATTCTTATAACTTCTTCTTTTTATCTGAAGAAAGACTTATCGTGGGAAAATCTTTCATGTTTGTATACCTATATCTAATAGCATACAAACGCTGTTTAATCATGAAGGATACATAAGCAAAGTAACAATTGATCTCATCACACTCTATTAACCCATTGATCTACAAAATGCCGAAGCTTAAACCATGATCAGGACTTGTTTTATTTCCCTCAAATAAAGTAGATTAAGTTCGACACCAAGTAAATTCTTTTTTCATCCAATCATCCCGGGACGTTGAGCCGATGATTTTGCAAGCTCTGTTTACATTGACTTCTATAAATGTATACATAGTTAGATTTGGTATTTAGCAATGACCTTTATTATGTTCTTAATTTAGATAAACTTTAATATCAAATAAATTATATATAGGATAAAAATAATATATTACATTGAATCATAAAATGTCATAGCCTTACATGTACCTATAGAAATAAACCCCCAAAGAACGCTATTTATAAAAAAAAAATATATGTATTCCTTTCTTGGAACACTTATAGAAAGTAAATTAATGGCCTGGTTAAGATGCCAATTTATGTCATTAGTCTCGGATGGTGTTTCAAATGAATACTGTTTGTCTACTGATGTAGATTTATATCTCATTTATTTTTGCTTGTTCCTTATGACCATCTTATGGGCCAATATGATTGTATATTCTACACTAGAATGTCCCGGTTTCTGGTTTATATTTATCTCCCTGCACAGGGGACTTTTCAAAGGCAAAGTTTGAGGCCTATAATGGTCCTTTTAGTTTAGTTTAGTCAAGAAGAAAGGTAAACTTTTTGTACAGATTGCTAATCCGTACCTCGTAATTGATTCATCCATAATTATGACATGAAATTATATTTGATCAAATCATATTTGCAGATATGATTTTCAATCCGATTTGTATGCTTATACTAATTAAGTTTATGAAATAGTTATAGCCCTTTTATTTTATTGATTTTTTAATCTTTTCAAGATTTTCACAAACTTTACACTATAAAACTTATTAAAAACAAAGGATCTAGAATCTAAGGCAAACCTATATTGAGAGAAATTATATGGAGAGTTAGAATATATTCTTTTCGTACCAATGAAAGTATTTTAGTTATATGCATAAGATGTGCATTAGAGTGGCTCTTAAGGTTCTTATTTTGTATTTTTTTCGAAATGTGAAGGTTATTTATTTATTTTATTGACATGTTATTTGTTTTTACAATAAAAATTGTAGTTTGAACAATTTGACATTAACTTTTTTTTAAATTTCTGTAATTATGTAGAATTTAGATTTTTTTAAATGACTTGGATTTGAAATATGGGAAAATATTTATTAAGAGATCGAAGGACTACTTTTTTGTAGAAGTCCCTCCATATACTTGGGTAATATGAAAAGTTATCGACCTTACACAGAGATGATGCTCCAAATTGTGGAACGTTTTTATCAATTATAATTAACTTAAGCTGTCATTTGCATGGTCATTTTATTTGAAAATATGGCTCTAAATCGAAATTATACAAAAAATGTGATTAAAAAAGGCTTTAAAGGGCAAACCTACTGCAGTTGAAGTTTTTAACGTTCATTTTCGTGTTCTAAGACTTAAATACCTATAATGAATGTGGGGTTTAGCTGGCTAGTAAAATGTAACAAGAGCTAGAGAAAAATGATTTAATATAATATGATTACTAATGGATATTTTAGTCTCTAGAGCGCTCACTAATAAAACCACAACGCTACATACAAAAGGCTTGCAAGAGTTACTTAATTTTAATATACCAGTATTAATGCATACAAGAAAACAATAAATAAATACACTGAAACAGTCCTACGTATTCGATGCTACATGCACACGCCTGCAATATTGAATTAATACGACTTGATTGTTATTTCTTAGATCAAAAATATGTTTATTTTATATATCACGGTGCATTGTATACAATGCACCCGGTGTCTGTTTATCATACATTTATACATACAAATACACTTTGTGTTCTGACAAAATTTGTTTATTTATTTGTACAAATTATGAAAATTGGAAGTTTATAGTTAATATTTTTTCAATTTGAACAATGTTTTCCCAACCTTTCCAGGAAAAAAAAGATTTATAGAACCAGTATAATGTGCATGTAAGATACTATAGAAAGATATTTATTACTTTTACTCATGATTGTACGACACAAAACTCCTTGACTTTTAAGGTTCCTATGCTCTGATATTTTGTATTTGCTATCTCTCTCTCTACAAAAAATAAAGAAGCTACAACTCTTTTAAAATGTCTTTATTCCCCACGAATATTTAAATATCTTTTCCCTATTTCTCGTAGGTGGAGTTCATAAATATTTGAGAATTTACATCTTTTTTATTTTTTTTTCTGTTTTGCTTCGCCTTCAAGGATGTGTCATTCCGTAAGTGATTCATTCATTCAATAGAAGCACAACTTATCATCAGTTCATACTGTTCTCATAAAGATGACTTCCTTAATTGCTCAACCTTTTTGAAATGATTTTGTATGACATTCAAAATTCAATACTTGCTTGTCTAAATTATCCTACATTATAGATTGGTTCTTTTACTTTGAAAACTTTGTCAAATTTTACCTTTAATTAAATAAACTACAGAGTGGCTACCCAAAACTCGCTGTAGCATTTAAGTACGATTTATTCCCGTTATTTTTATTTACGAGGTGGCATTAAGTAACTAAACCATAGTTAAAACAAAAATAAATTATTTATGTTTTAATCCCATGTCTCTAAGTATAAAAATGTCGGAAGCAATGATTGTGCAAACTCTTTCGTACCGGTGTCAGTGCCGAAAAGGCTGCAGAGACTGTTGCCATCTCCATTCTGCCTACAACATCAGGAAGTCCATTACAGTTCCATACCGATAAGAAGAATAAAAATGTATGTCAGATTTCTATGGGCCACATGATAGTTTAGGGTGTCTTGGATAAAAATGTCAGCCTCCCCTTTTATTCAAATTTGGATTCGCTCCGAGTCCATGACAACATAGTAAACCATAGACATGGCCTTTATCGTCAAATTCGGTCAATCTTTTCGCCCTCCTGTCAAGGCAGTTATTGTGTGTAAATCAGGACCTACTGAATAAAAGATATAGCTAAATATAGAATTGATTTTGAGTTGTGTTTTTTTCATAACTTCAAATTTTGGATCCTCACTCTTTATCAGTACAAATAATTCGGTCTCTTAACATTAATTTATAAAACATGAATATAACCAATCACGTCTTGTCAACTTTATAAAATAACTAATCAAATTCATGGATTAAGTAACTAAGTTGAATCATTAACAAATCAAATTAATGTTCCTTATTTACGTCAACAGTACCTATTATAATTCAACTTTTTTGCTAGTCATCATGATATAAAATATCATGGTTCTCAATATTGGTTCTCAAGAGAATACTTGTATAAATATCTTAAATTCCGATTGAAAAGAAAATAATACAAAGTTCAATCTATCTAAACAAAAATTTATCATTATGATTCATTTTTAGGTGGAATCAATCCAATATTAAAATAAACCATGACGTATTTGGACAGGTAATAATGGTTTAATAAACAATTAGTTTATATAGATAGATATAAAATAGTTATATTTTTATTCAAAGTTATTTAACTTTTTGAATAAGATTCACTATCTACCTGAAATCGAAAAGGATGGATTTCCATATCAAGTTTTGGAATGGAATTAAACATACAGCTCACCGGCGCACCGAAATGTATTCCATTTGGGGGGGGGGGACAATTAAATAATAAAGACCTCTTCAAGGGCGCTCGCAGGATTTTTTTGATGGAAGGAGTTAGGCAAATACACTTATTTGACAATTTTAACTGAAAAGTGTTTTGTTTGTTTTATAATAGCCAATTTTCACAAATATATTTATATTTTTTTAAATTAGCCAACAAACCTTTTTTTTTAATTAATTTTAGAGTTACCATTTTTAGACTAAATACCAACAGTTTTTTTGATAAACAAAAAAATTGGTTTTTTTTTTTCCACCGAAAAATATGATAAAATTTATAATTTCTTAGACAATATTTTATTGCAATAACTACAATCATTCTCGAAAAGTGGAGGGAGGGCTAATTGTTTTTTGGCATCTAAAGCTCCGGTGCCCTTGGTACGGCAAGTAACTTGTACCTGGAACATTAATGTAAGAATACTCGCATATTAACGTGCACCCTACGGATAATTACTAGTCAGTGGGAGGAAAAAAATATTCGGATTCTTATTTATTGACAGGTATTTGCCTTTACTTAAACAGGATTTATTTTATCAAGCGTTCCACATTTTATTATTTTCAATACGGTATGATATTGGTGCAAAATCACGGAGGAAGACGACAAGACATCTTAAACGTGAACAGACCAAGCTGAAACGGTTGGAAAGAGCAAAAATATTAATAATTTTCTCAAGTCCAACCAAAATGTGGACAAAGTTTTGTTCTTTTCTGATGAAAAAGGGTTCACTGTTGAATCCACTGTGAATTAGCCAAACAGCATCTACATCAAAACCAATCATCCAAACAATGTCCCACTTTCAGTGAGACATGTCTTCAAAATAAACAATCATGTGGCCAGCACAGGCAAGTCCTTTGTGGTGAGAAAGGAACGGTTTATTGCAGATGCTTACAACGAACTTCTGGATAAGTAAGTGCTATCTTGTACCACAGAAAAGTTGGGGGAAAACTTTATTTTCAATCAAGACGGAGCTCCGTGTTCTCATAAAGACAGATATCCACACTTTGTGGATATAATCAAGTTGCCAAACAAGTCTGGAGGAGAAGGTGTTTGCTACTCCTCACAAGAGGCTTCCATCAAGAAGGGTGGACCAAGCTCAAGTCTGACAACATCGTCAAGGTCCGTAAAAGATTTATGCCTCTTATTGAGGCAATTATTAAAGCTAAGGGCTTACATATGAAATAAAAGTTGCCCGATTACTATTTTTATATGATTTTGTCAAATAATGTCCTCGCAATACCTCTTGTTTAAATTTTACTCATGAAAAATTGAAAATAATAAAAATGCGTACCACTGGATAAGATCAACCCTGAATATTTAGCATCGGTATATCACAGTTGATGGGTACTTTCAAGTATTTTCCTTTGTTTATGAGTAGATTTATGCACAAATGATGTCTGGGCTAACAAAGTTGCTTATTTTTTTTTATTGATTTCATTACCTGTCCATAAAACTCAACAAGAAATGTTAACTATTGCGTCACATATAATTATAATTTCTTTGTGTTCTGCACTCTTTCTCATAACAAAGGGTACCGGAACCAATTCAAAAGTGGGGAACAGTTTCATAAAAATGACGTTATATACCTATTACAACATACTCATGCAGCTAGTCATTGTTTTTGTCTTTCTAAAAGTGGGGAGTGTCAATGACACCTTTGTCCCCTTTTCAGGTATCTTTGTTCATCATTCATCTATTACATTATTCTCTAACTCTAAAAGTTTTTGATAATCTATATAAATAAAGTAAAGTTTGTCTTCTATTGATGTTTATCACATCTATTACTCTTGACTCGGAAGTAGTGTTGTGGTGGTGCTTATTGAGGACTGAAAACTGCAGTATCGTCTACTATAGTCCTGCATATAAGTCCTACAACTTATAAATTCGGTCGTTGATGTCATCACTCAAATACATTTCTTTTTTTAAATTAGTTCTAGTACTAAGTCAATGAATCGCCTCGCCAACGACTTCTCTGTGGGTGCTAGGACCACCCGGAGGGCCGTGAAGGGCGAATCGATATTTTCCTCATACACCAAGACCCCACACCACCTTCTGACAGAGGTCATGAAGGCCAAGAGGGTCGAGAAGTAAAGAGGCAAAGAGATATGGAACTTTTCCACGCCAGATTTGAGCCCGCTTGACTTTGGTGTGTGAGACAATTTGAAGAGAGAGAAAAAAAAAAGCTCTACACCCGAATGTGGACTAACTGAAGACTGCCATAGTGATTTCGTGGGAGAATTTGTCTAAGGAGTGTATCTTCAACTCTTCCGGCAAAATGAAAAGGATTAACTTGATTCAGAATGTGGCTATATACATTAAAAAAGTTTGCAATGGTCTTGATTACAAGTTTTGTCAGGATTGTTGAAAATAAAAAAATAATAAAGTATTTTTAAAGTAACTTCTCCAGTACACGTTTTGCCGCCCAAGCCTTTACATTTATTAAATTATCCATGCTTCATTTTATTCGGATTCAGTCCGTCTGGATATTGCTATAGGACATTACTTGGATCCTTTATGATATTGTAAAACCTAAAAAGATACAACAGGGCATTTAATATAATTTCAGTTAATTATTTATAGGTATGTTCTAAAAAAGAGTTAAAAGATCTCATCATTTTTAATGATAAGACTCATTTATAATGTTACTATATATTTATTTTTAAAAATAGGCCGAAAGAGTAAAAAAAAAATGAGTGATCATTATTGTTGAAGATAAGGAGGTTCATAGGACTCAACATATTAAATGAATACACCTGTAGATAGCTACTGAGTCGGCCAAAAGTTTTTGACGATATTTGAAGCTTAATAACTCCTCCACAGCAATTTGATTTTTCTTTCCTTCCACAGATAGGCTTTTTTTGGCTAATGTTATATTCAAAACATTAGAGTTGATAATCATGTAGAAGGAACAACAAAGGCAAAAGATTGCAATATGTCTTGCTAACAGAATTTCCCCAAAAAACAGTTATTACGGCCAAATATGGCTCAAAATCAACTGTCTACCTTGTTGGCACAGGGAAATAACAACTAAAGATAGGCAAAATTCCAAGTGACAATAATAGAAAAAAAAGTATTTTAAAAATGACAAAATTATTACAAATAGTTTTATGTATTTCATTACATACCATAATTTTGAAAATTAAGTTGTGTATTTCTTTTATTCGAAATTCTTGTTCAAAATTACTTTTTTAGTATCACATAATAATAGCCTTCAATTGAACTCTCTGAAAAAACTTTTTATACATATAAATGCCCATAAATAAACTATGGAATATTAACGAACAATTCTTATATCTACATACAAAAGACATTCAAAGCTTAAACCGCTTTGGTTCTTTACTTTTTTTTACGTAGGTACACATATAACTCTTTTTGAATTCCCCTGAAATTATAAATCAATCAGATGTCTCTTTTGTAAAATATAATATATAAATTTGTCAAAGATTCCTTCTTCTTTTAATCATTTGATATAAGTTTTATGTATAAAAAAATTGCAACGTCACTTTTCTTTTGCTTTATTACTCAAAAAGCACCCAAAATTATAGCTAGATAAGAACATATGTGACCCATCAAGACAAAGGCAAGCTTGAACGATTTTTTTTTTTCAAGATTTAGTGTGGATAGCATTTGTATTCTGTAAAGAATTATCGTTAATTTTAATCGACTAATTTATACATATCAATCGTTTTGGTTTGTCAAAAATTATCCTGAAGTTAAAAAAAAGTAATTTTTCCTAAGGGACTTGTTTGTTATGGGCAGAAGTATTACGCCATTCGTTTAACGTAATGGAATTGCAGGTGATTACGACACTATGCCGGTCTGAATATTCCTAAAATACGAATAGTTCACAGATGCAGATGTGAGTGTTTGATACATATCATATTTCGGAGGACAATTTGACGGAGAATATTCTCGTATTTCGATACTTCCGTATCAGTATATATGCTGCCCATAAACATAAAAGCAAGCGAGGAAGATTTTTCACAAAATGAAGTATTAGTTTTATTTATATTCTTTGACGAATTGTCGTCTATTTCCATAGAAAAAACTATTATTATTAAACCTTTGGGTGTGTGGCAAATTGCATTTAAATTAGCTGAAATTGATTGTTAAATTAAAAGAATGATCAGTTAACTATTTTATTTGAAAGGGACCACATATTGGCCTAATTATTGTCAAATCAAATAAAGTTTCTAAACTATAACAAAAATCTTTGAGTATATTAACTCATCACGAAATTGGAGTACAATTCTAGGATGGAGTAAAATATGTCTATGAAATATTGGTTGTATATATATATAAGAGGATAGTCTGAAAAGTTTCCGACCTAACAAAGATAAAATATATTTTTTCTGATTATTACTTTTCAACATAGTCTCTTTGTAACTCAATATACTTCTTCCAGCGACGCTCCATCTCCGCAACCCGTCCCAATAGTACTTGGTATTTTAATATAATAATAGGTCTACTATTGTTTGAATCTATATAAAGGTTACACTTTCAAAAGCAAATATTTAATTATAGCTCAAAACTAGATTTTGCCCATTTTCAAAATCACTCAGATCAACTCACTCCAACGACTGTTACATAATAACTGTGCTTCCAAAATGGGTGAAACTTTAGTGAGTAACTGTCAACAGATGCTAGATATATGTAACTAGCTTTACGAGTGTTGCCATCTTCACGTTTAGGTCAGAAACTTTTCAGACAACTCTCGTATATAGTAAATCATATAAATGGATTTTCTCATTTTCTTTCTGTTCAAGATTGTTATTTTGTTGACAGACCACATATATATATTTAGTAATTTTTCTCTTGCAGAAACTTTTTGGTAAATGCAGTAATTTAATTATTATAATTATAATAGGTACATACTGAGTTGACTTTTAGGTATTCAGGTCGTTGTACATTTTTACAATTATACAACCTCTAGCTGAACTGACAATTAGCTTTTAATGACGTACTTATGAATATATCTATTGCATGTTGGGTATGGTTAAAGAACCTTAGATAGAAGGTTCCGTGGCCTCTATAAAAATAACGATTAGCGATGGTTAAAGGCGTCTAGGTCATAAAATTTTGACAACCTGTTTGGTTCCGTCCTAAAATTTAAGAACGGGTACGAATAGGGCGCAAAAGCCGTCCCATAGAAAACGTCATCACAGGTATCTACCAGTGACGTCATCACAAATCAACCATCTATAATTTTCGTAAGGCAAATTTAGACTTTAATTTACCTAAAATAATAATAATAGATAATATTAGCATAAATATTGGCAAAATATTCAGATAATTTAGAGATATTAAGTTTATTAAACAAATTCAAATAGTAAATATTTTATTGTTATACCTTGGTGAAAATGATGCATTGTTAATGGCGTTTAAAATTTTCGGACATTTTTTATAGACCAATACTAAGGACTAGACTGAAGCAATTTGAAGTACCATATTGAGGATATAACTACCTCCAGCATCAATTAAAGCCTGGATTCGAGTGCAGAAGTAGTAGCAGGAATTGACGAGGTAGTTCCTTTGTATGTTGGTCATTGTCCCCTTGATAAAGGCAATCGGAGAGGCATCGATGACATGATATTTTCGCTTTTTTAGATCAAACGTAGCACTTGACAAAATAATCCATCAGATTAAGATCCAGATTGCTGGGGCGCCATATTTCTTTCCGAATGAAGTCACAACAGTGCACTCTCAGACACTTCAGCGACCTGTATGAGACATGACAAAGGGTTAAGTTTTGTTGCCAGACCCAAGGCCGATCTTCAGGGTCACATCCAGTCACACATATTACCTCCCGATTAGAAATATCCATGTTGTTGTGGGCAAAGATAATAGTCCCAGCATAATTACATTCCTCTTTTGTAAATTAAATCTTCATTATATATGAAGCAGCTGTCGCTGTTTGGGTATAACGCCCAAAACCTGACTAAAGTTTGTTGAAACAACAATGTTTCTGCCGGTAAAAACAGTGACACCATCAGACAGCTGCATAATAACAAAATGGTCATCACACGCAAGTGCCAATTTGATGTTAATGCTTTTATATATACTGGGTGTACGGAATAAATTTGACGACTTTGATCATGCTAAAAATAACCATGCACAAAAGATTTGAATGAGTTTGTACAGGAAAATCTTAAAAATACTCTATTATTTGCACATTATAAAGATTGCTATTAATGAATTTGATTTCCACCAGTTTCAAATACATCCTCCGGACGAGATCAAAAGACATTTTATACTTTAGCAATGTAAGACCTGAACATCCTATTCCAATTGGACTCAACATATAATTTGAGGTTAGTGATGTTGATTTTTCGGACTCTACAGGCTTTGGTCTCAATATGCCACCATACTATAAAGTACAAGGGATTCATGTCAGGGGACTGTGGAGACCAAAAGATTTTGGGCCCCAGATTTACGTTTTCTCTCATCTAGGCTTGAACCATATCTGCTTTATACACTGGAGCACAGTATTGTTGGAATACCCACAACTTCTTTTCAAACTTCTTAAAGGCATTGTGGATCTATGACAAGACTTGACCTTCATATACCTGGCAAATCATGACACTCATGGTTGAATTGACATGAAATTCATATTTATCAGCCTCTGATGTGAATTTTATAAGTTTACCACTTCTAGGCTGATCCCGGAAGCTTTTACACTCGTCCACAAGCTTTCTGACCTTAAACTTATTTTGCCATTTCAATAAATAATAGACATCTAATCTTTTTTGGCTAAGAAATCCAACTTGTGCTGATATCAATAGAAATATTTGATTGGAACGATTGTTATATAGGTCGTCAAAGATTTTTCGAACGCACGTTATATGATAAATAATCTAGGGGGCATGAGCCTTGCCCCCAAAATGCTCTAGCTACGCCACTGGCGAACTCTTTTGTAAATAAAGATGAAATAAGACATAAAAATGGTTTGGTGGTATTACGCTGTGAAGAAATGCCTCAACATCTTCAAAGTGGCTTAATCGATTTTTTTTATTTTGTATTCATATAAAGAACAGGAAAGAAAAAACAACATGGCTATAAATAGTCGTATTACGAACAACATAAATTTAAAATTTCCTTAAGCTACATATTACGTTTTTACCTTTTATTGCTATTGAGTAAAAGATAATCGTATCTACATAGAACGAGAAAAAAAAAACGAACGTTGACCAATCTGTAGACTTCATAAAGTCACGACTTTAATCATGTCAAAGCGTTTATACCTTCTTTTTTTATCCCATTTTCTCATGAAAATGTGTGAAAATTGAAATTATAAAAAATCGTGAAAGAATCATTTTAAGTATTAAACCATTTATGCTGTTTTTGTTGTTCTTGTTGTTGGGGACACTCCAACCTCTCCTTCCATTTTCTCAGAACTTACAATATATAAATTCTCCAATCAAAAAATATATCCCATAAAAAAATATAGTTTAACAAAAAGCATTTAAAATTTCAAACGGTGTTCGCATATATATAATGAAAATGTCAAAAAAATATTAAATATAAATTTATTTCGCAAAAAAAAAAAAGATGATTCAAAAATAGTAATAAAAAGTAGTTTAATAAATAGGTATTGGTCACTTTTTTCAATAAAAAATAAAGGTTTTTGATAGAGAAAACAAAAGAGTAATAAAAAATGCAATCTCGTTGAATGAATTGACTAGGAAGGAATGGTAATTTTACTCAAATGAATTTCATTTGGACGGAGACGTGTTATTTGTGTGATGTGTTTTAAGATGTGCTTTCATATTACATCCTAACGCAAAGCGTTTACCACAAACTGGACATTCGTGTGGTTTCTCTCCTAATATATAAATAAATAGATAATTATGTTTTGAAGATTTCTATCGTACAAAATAATGAATTATTGAACTTACCCGTGTGAAGAAATAAATGGTTTTTGAGATTTGTTACTTTACTAAAACCTCGATCGCATATATGGCATCGATGAGGCCAGGATCCATTATGGATATACATATGTGATTTGAGATCTCCTGGAGTAGGAAAGGACTTTTGACAGAGCTCACATTTATGGGGTTTTTCCTATTTGTTTACAAATACACAGAATGAGGTCATTAGTATGTTTAATGATGGATAAAGTGTCAATCTGCCTTACCTTAACATGAGTCATACGGTGATAATACAGATTGGAGCTGGCAGTAAAGCGTTTCCCACAAGTTTCACACTCGTGTGGTTTTTCGCCACTATGTATACGTCGATGTGTATTCAGACTTGATGAAGTTGAGAACCCCTTATCGCATACGTCACAGACATGAGGTCTTTCTCCTGTATGTGTACGGAGATGTCGGTTGAGGAGGGACGGTCGATCAAAGCACTTTCCACAGTAGTCACAGGGAAGCATTTTCTTTTTACTATTTGCCTTCTTTGGAAGTGGGTGAGATGGGGCGAGGGGCGAGGTATTTGTCTCATTTTCTTCACTGGAAGAAATACCCGAGTCACTTATGACAGATTTACGATCCTCTATGATATCGTCTGAAGGGATCTCAAACTCCAGGAGGGGTGTGGATAGATCAAGTGCACTTTCTATTAAATTGGGGGAAAAGTAAGGAACGGATTAGTCTCAAAGAACTGAGGGTACTATCTGAAATATGTAAATACCATTGAGAATACGTTGAATAGCTTCGATCTCAGATTCAGAATGGTGAAGACAAGGAGGTGCTTCATTAAGAATGAGCTCAGTATGAGGATAAATACACTCTGTGATTTCAAAAACACCAGGTTTAAGAGAACGAACATTATAGGCCTTTGGATGAACAGACGCGAAACGGACCCAATTACATTTACGGATGCGATGTCCCGTAATACCTTCAGCGACTTCGTCAATACAGACGTGTCCATGTCGACTCTGTAATCACATGGTTATAAGTCGAATGGTCTTCAAAGAATGACAAATATATAAAATCTTACGTCTGTATGTGATAGGGATGAGTAGACCTCCAAACGACCAACGCGAACGGATCCCAAAGGAAGTATTGTTCCTTGAGGTAATGTGGTTTTTGACACGACAGAGACTCCTACTTCTAGGAACCGTGCAACCAATGGACTTGAACAGTCCTTAGATGGAGACACTCGCAGTATTAGATCGGATGGTATTAACACTCTCGTTTCCATAATTCAACTGGTTATTTGAGCGAAGAGAAAAGGAAAAAATGTTTTTTTATTATTTTTAAAATCATATTCGACGGTAGTCCCGCTTTGAGGGGGGAAAAATACAGTAGTTGAAGAAGAAGGGAATACAATGTCTTCAGTTGCGGGTTTCTTCAGCGTAGCTTACGAAAAGAGATTTTAACGGACGGGCGTTTTATATACTATACTTATATGTGAGAGACTTCAACGCTAGCTTTCATAGAAATTGATGTATGTAGTATATAGATTTATTTTTTAAAAATGTGATACCTTGTTTTTTTCATATATTTTTAAAAACAAAAATTATCCCCCAGGAGTCAGGATACTTCTTCTTCTTATTCTTTCACCACTCTACCCACCTAGCATGGTCAATTTAACATCATCCAGCCACAAAGTCCCTCAAGGGTCCAAGTTATTTGTTTATATAAAGAGAAGAATAAAATTATTTTCCCGTGGAATATGAAGAAATCATAATATTCCTTTAAAAAATTACGGAGTTGGTCAGTCCTTAATAAATTCAATGTATTATTATTTAACATAAAAAAAAGCCATTATTTTTTCTTAAAATAAATTTCGTGCTGTATATTAATTTTTTATTTTCAATCTTCTGGGACTACTTTAACTTCTAAACATGGGTAGATCTGTTATTATTAGTAAGAGTCAACGCCCAATAAAGGTTAAACCAATATGAAATCCATTTCTCTAAGACCTACAACAAGTCATTAATTATAGTATATTGCTACTGTAGAGAAACTGATTGTATAGAAATTACATATTTAATTTATTTAACTTAATACATAATACGTTTTGGGGTTCCTACTAGAATAAAACTCCTTTTGGGACATAGGTAGTTCTAAGGCTGCTATTTGATTTGAGGTAACCATATTCCCCAAAAATTATTGTAATTTTTATTTTTATAATACGACAGTACAACACACTTTATTGTACCTCGTAAACTTTCTTTGAAAAAGAAACAGAAAAAAGGGTCAATATCAGTTGATAGTTAGTCCGTTCTTCCCAACTACGAATTATTGTAAACAGCTGAACAATAGATAATTTAGTTCAACCCCCATCAACGTTCAGAACACTGATAAGAGTAAATTATGTGGAAAATCATCATTTGACAAGCAAATAGAAAGTAAACTTTTGTGTTCGCAACCGTTGCCGTTATTAATCATGGAAATTTTAGATATGGAAAATTTAAGGATAATGTATGTATATAACGATCATTTTCCAAAAATTAATTCAGTAATTCACAAATCTTTTACACTTTTTCCATAATAAAGTCAATCACTCAAATCAACCACCTCCAGCTTCCACCACAACCTTCAAACTGGCCTTGAACCTGGTACAGATATTGATGAGGAACCCCTTTTCAATATTGACCATTGCCTCAAAAATAGAAGCCTGCTACAAGTCAACAGTGTTATGTACATGTTTATAGTACTCTCTCTGCAAAACGCGTCATAGATAGTTGTCCAAGGGGTTCAGACCCAGCCACCTAGAAGGCCATATTTTCTTTGATTTTTTGCTTCAGGAATTCTGGAGTGCCTTTTTTAGCTCTCAGAACGATCATGATTGCAAGTGTTCCTTACCCATGAGACTCCTTGAAAGCATTGTCAACATCCTAAACAGTTGATTCGAACAGCCTTGTAAACTCGAAAATATTATTGGGCGTACGCCTGGCAAGGAGGCACACAATAATGTCCACATGGAGTTCTTTTTTGGAGGACATCTCAAGGAATTTGCATTTTTCTGTTACAGTTTTTGTCAGGGAAATCTGATGAGCACATTTTTATAATGATAGATTTTAGGGTTGCCAAGATGTTGAGGTCTAAACTTGTTTTGGATTTTAAATCCCCACTCAGTATATATGTAGAGTGAAACAGTTTTACTTAAGGTTGCTCTTATCAGATGATTTGATTTAGGGGTTCTGTTGCTGAGGGAACATATGCTATATTTCATTTTTGTACCTTTTGTAATATTTTAACTTATATATGTATATCAAAAAGGTTCTCCTGCAACAACTGATATGAAATCTATATCTTCTATGCAAGTAAAATAATAAATAATAAAGTATCTTAGTGTCAGCTGTCAAATTTATCTACTACTAAATGAAGAAAAGGTCAATAGTAGGAATCAATTATCCACTAGATAATTAGTTAATTTCATGCCTTTTTTCTTTGTTTTTTGAAGAAATGGTTGATAAATACAAAAAGATCAAAAGCAACAACAGGCAGACAGAACCAACTGGAGGAGAGCCACACAGAGTAAGGCCAGAAATCAGCCATATTGTTTGTGCAGATTTTTTTGTTATTTTTATCTGTATAAGGCTAGAATATATTTCTTGAGGTTGTAAGCCAGTACGGATAGATATGCCAAGTCTCTGCAGCATTTTCGGCAATGCCACCAGAGGAGATCAAATAGGTGTTGCCTATTTTGTTATTACTCCGACATTTTTATTCATAGAAACATGGGATAAAAAAAAGGTTTATTTTTTGTTTCAGCTATCGTTCAATGACGTCATAAAACCACATCTTTAAAAGTAACAGGACTGAAATCATCATTAAATGCCACTTGAATGCTTGGGTCCAAACTCTGTAGTCAGAGGGTTGAAATGAATTACCTCATTATCAAACTTATTTTAATCATTTTAATACATCTTTTTTGAGAAACGTTAGAGTGATACAATAGAAAGTCCATCATAAATGTTTTTCTAAATATAATAATATAAAAGTTTTATATTATCAATATGTTAACTCAAAAATTAATATAATTTTAGTGCATTTAGATAGCTATTTCTGAAAAATTTCACTTTGAATTTTACTCAAACAGTCGATACATTCAATGTATAACCAATTTTTCTTTCTCTTCTATTGAAACATAATACATATCACACAGAGCAAGCAACAAATGGTCTTCATTTTCTTTTCTGTATCTTAACACACCTATAATTACATATTTTTTTTCTTTTTCAATTTGTACCATTCTCAAGAAAACAAGAAATAGAAAATAAATGAATTTGATATGAGGTCTACTACATACTACTTTGTAAAGTAGAGTGGGTCGAAAATTAAAATGATGGAAATCAATGACCGGGGCGTTTGAGTAATTTGTAATACAAATACAGAACGATTGAACGTATTTTGAAGTTTCCCAATTCACTTGAAATTTTATTTATACATATTTTGTGTATTTTTTAAGTATTTTTTCCATTATACTACTGGTGTGTCGGTCCTTATATAGAGCAGCGACTGCGATCCAGGTCAATCTGTTTCCATCCACTCCAGTTCTACTTGTTCGTCCTTAAAGAAACTAAAATCAATTCCTCATAACGTCATTTAGAGTTTTTTCCTTTTCTTAATTATTCGATTATATTAGGTTGGGGAAAAAGTAATTTCGTATTTCTAGTTCTTTATTGGTCACATCAGATCATACGGCAAAATTTTAAACGTGTCACCCTATACAAGAAATGCTGACAGTGATATACTGGGAAGGTTCAGTTGTGCGTCGAGTATGGAGGTATACGAGGCAGAAATTTGCGTTATTTTACATTTTTAATACATTTAAGGGAAAGTTGAAGGATATTGTGACTGGCGATGAAAAGTGGGCTACCTAAGTCAATGTCAAGAGACAGAGATCGTGGCCGAAAGTCAACAAAGTGCCAATGACCATGGCTAAGCCAGGATTAAAAGGATAAATTTTATATGTTGGTTCTTAACGCTCCAGAATCGATTCTGGTACATTTTTTTTTTTTTGTATTTTTGCCTTTTTTGCGTTCTTAAAATAGCATTTTTAGCACTATACCAAGGCCGAAAGTGTATGCGGTAAAATTATCACTCAAATTAAACAATTATTTTTCTATTTTTTATGTTATAATATTTATTAATATTCATCCATAGCTACTAAATAGTTAATCCTCAAGAAATAAGTTGAGTGATCTTGTATTTCTGATAGTGGAAATGGCGTTAGCCATTTGCACATACAAAAAACCCATCATTAATATGAAAAAATTTATTTTCCAAAATAAATTAAGCAATTCCCAAATCTTTTTCTCTTACATCTGGGGTTCCAAAGTGAAGTCAATATCTCAGACCAAACGCCTTCAGCTTCAACGCCAGTCTCCAACCTGGCCCTGAACCTGACAAAGGTATTGATGAGGAACATATTGTCCTTGTTGACTACTGCTTCGAGAAAGGAAGCCTGCAAGGAGTCAATAGTGCTTAATGCACGTTAATTGGACTCTCTCTCTCTAAGACGCTTCACACATCATATCTGGGAAATTAGGTAGGAGGACACATTTCCTTTGCCCAAAACATAAAAGTCTTAAAAATGTTGGTTTTTGGAAAAAACTCCGGTTTCTAATTACCCGATTAGGAAAAACCACTCCAACATAAAATTCTAGTATGACACAAGATCAGCTAAAATCAATATAAGCTCTCTAGCATAATAATATATGGAGTTATTTGTACCATCTGGTACAGAGGCATACAATAATGGCCGTACGGCGTTCGTATGTGTCGGACATATAGATAATTTTATATTTTTTTCTGATACAGTTTTGTAGGCTTAATCTGATGAGAACACATTCATAAACATGGATTTCAGGGTTGCCAAGATATTGAGGATTAAACTTGTCCTGGATTACAAATACCTAGGCTGTACATGTATTGGAAAATCTTTGAAATCCACTCTTTTGAGATCATATTCTTCATAAACTATTTATAACTATATGCATCTTTTCCTGATATTCTGTTTTCAAAATGATAAAAATTTATTCAATCACCCATTAATTGGTCCACCCTAATGTAATGTAAAGTGCTTAGATATGTACATGTAAACACATGGAATCAAATCTATAGATTTACAGCCATGGATTACATAGGTAGCTTGCTAAGTATGGATTGAGGGGGGGGGGATTTCAAATCTAAGTAATCCTTGAAAAAAATGTCCCCTCATCATTGTGGATTTGACAATGAGATGCTAATGGGGGAACGAACCAGAGAAAGTAAACATAAATAAACACATTCAACAAAACTATTGACCGGAAAAATCTTATTAATTTTTCCTTTTTGTGTTAGATATTAATCTTTGGCTATTTTATCAAACAAAAACAATGTTTCAACCGTTTCTTCTCAAATTGCAGAACATTAGCTTTTTGTTGTTGTTGTTGTTATTACGTATTTATACTCCACAACTCTGTTTTGACAAATGATGAAATTTATATTATATTTCCCCAACATATCATGCTGGCCAAACGCTATTATTTAAAATCTCTGACAACTATGTGCTTTAAAGTGTTTTTATAATTGAAAATAATAGAAAATCTATTATTCCATTTTTCATTTTCTACGTACATACATGGTATTCCAATCAAACAGTGGATTTTTTTTTTTAAATAGAGCCCAACTATCAATAAGTAGGCATGGCATGCTACTCAGAGTAAAAATATTCAATTGGAAGTATTTAATTATAGTCACTGTTGTGAGAGTCCTAATTTATTCGGTTAGGTACAATTAGGATCAGTCCTTTAGACCAGTGGTATGCGTACCCCTTGGAGTACTTGGAGGCATTCAAGGGGTTACTTGAAATTTTGAAAATATATTTTACATCTGGTACATAACTCAGGGGCATCAAAAGGGGTTGGGCTGGAGGGACTAGACCCTCCCCTCATATTAAAGAATTTTTGTATTTGACAAGAAAATGTTATATTTGATTTTTTTTTCTCCAAAAAATGTTATTTAAAATTTAATTTATTTTTTCTGTAAAATTGGAAAAAAAACCCCAAATATTTTGTGATAAAAAGGTGTTTTGAAATTTTCTTACAAAAAAAATTAATTTCTTGTCAATTTTAGATTTAGAAATTTTTTCGAAATTTTTTAGTTTCTTATAAACAGCAGTATATTATGATTTATTTTTTTAATTGAAAAGGCTTACTTTTTTGAGAATAGATACTTATTTTTTATTTTTTTTTTCCAAAAAATTTTAATTTTTGGATTTCGTTTCAAAAAATTCCCTCTCAAAGATATAATCTTTCGGAATCACCGGTCCTTGAAGCTAAAAATGCTAGCGCTAGTACTTAGGTTAAATAAATATTTTACAAGTGACACATGTTTTACATCACTAAAAAAAGGTTGAGAATCACTGCTATAGACTCATTCCTAGTTACCTTAATTTATCTAACTAATTTTAATATAAAGGTTGGTTGCATAAATGAAGTAAAAAGATTAATTGAGATTTTTTTATAACAATTTTTGTTTTGATTTTATGTTGACGCACCACGTTTATACATAAGACAATCAAGCTAGATATGAATCGAATTACTTATATGAATGTAGCTATTGTTTTAATACAAACATGTCCTTTGGAGCGGAGATATTCGTGAGAATTTTTGTTTTGTTGTGTTTGTTTTTTTCTTAATCCTCTTAAAAGAAGTGTCATTCGATCATCAAACAACATCAAAAATTGTGTCTAATCTATACCTTTCTATATAAAAGTATAATAAGTATGTACTTATTTAAAAGTATTTTAATAAAAGCTAATTAAAATGTAAATGCTTCATCATAAAAGAAAATTGTTTTTTTATTTTTATAAATAAAAAAAAAACCATCGTGCCCTTTTGCGTGAGTTCATAATTAAAGCAGTAATGCTTTAACTAAGTCTGTATGATAAAAAGTTATCATACAGTTCTATATTAGGGGGGATCCAACGTCTTTATATTCTTAGATTATTTTACCGAGTGGTCGATTGAAATCTCAAAACTTACTAATTCAATAGTTAATGAGGACTGTGTGATTAAAATGAAATCAATTAAATCGATATATTAAAGCATAATCAATTATCCACAAACCAATCCTGGGATCTTCAGCCTACGTACAAATTGAGAAAAGGACACTTGAACATGATCAAAAAATTTCCATTTGCAAACTCCAAGCAGTTGGGCGTCTCCATGATCACCGTCTATGCTGTCAGCAGGTCCAAAACGTTGAGGAGGAAGAAGGGATCTATCAAAAAGGCTAAACTGGACCTGGAGGAATTAAAGAAAACGGTCTAAGCCAATCCTCTCAAGTCCATGAGGGCCCATGCTGGAGATCTTCGGGTTTAACACCAGTTTGTCCAGGGAGCTATCAAAAGAGTAGATGGAAAGAGCTTTTTAAGGGTAGAGAGGCTACTTTTGACACCATCAATGAAAGAAATCAATATCCACTGTTGCAAGACTCTTTTCATTTCTTTTGAACTATTTTTTGAAACTTTTGGCCCGTCATTCAAACACCGTGGTCTTCAAAGCCACTGTCAGCCAGCATTGGGACGCCATGAAAAAGGACTACATCTGAAGAGGGTGTCAGGTCTTCTGCTGCCGCATGTTAGCCATCATTACCTCTAAAGACAGTTATTACATTACATTATTACATAATGGCTTCGATTATATATGTATATAAGTACTCGGTAGTCACCGAGGACCACCTCCTATTCCCAAATTTTTTGCATATATATTTACAAGAAGCGTGGTAATTACCTTCCATTTTTATTATATGTGGCAATCTGGGTGTAGTAGTGGTAGTGGTGTGAGGTTAGTTTGGTTCAAACGGCGAAATTTAAAGTTATTTTTGGAAATGTAATCAGTCACCATCATACATTGGAGTAGTCAGAGACGTGCGTTTCCCGTCAAAAGTAGATATTGCCCAAAAAAATGGTTTAACCAAATATTTTATAAAATGAAACTATTTGAAATGTAGCTCTTGGGTTTTTATTGTTCCATTTATGAAAATCAGATGATTACTTCAATTTCTAACGTAGAAAAAACAATTTATTCAATTCATTTTGATTATTTAAAATTTGAAAAATTCTCTAAACCCAAATAACTCCATAGGGAATGTTGCTTTAGAGCTAATATTTATGCCATCAGTTCTGATGATCTGCAACAATTATAAATAAATACAATTTCTTCAAATCAGGTAATTGAAACTGGATTTGTTTTTAGAAAAACCTACATTATTATACCTTATGATATTATATATATTTTAATTTTTTTTGTATAAAATAACTATTCCTCTAAAATCTATTCATGAAAAGTTATTTAAAGAGAAACAAACTAATGAGAAAGTCACTGGGTATTAAAATAACGAAATATGTTTTATTCAATCGATCAACATTGGAGGACGTCACCTATCTGCTATAATTTTCAAAACTTTTACTTTTAATGTGTACTATCATTATAAAACAAAAATAAAAATTCGTTGAAGTTCTACTGCTGCATTTTGTACTACCAAGTATTCATCAAAATTGAAAAAGGAAGGGGCACCCCAACTTTAATACTACATGTATATAAAGCTATATTTTAAATTATTATATTTTATTTTTGAGGGGTAATTATATCGTTATAAAGATTTTTTCCTTCTACTTCTTGGTCAAGAAGTTGTTAATCTTTATGCCCCTCTGGGGCGAAGGGAGGAGGATCTCTTCAGAAATGGATGATGAAGAAAGAAACGAAAAAAAAACACAGTAATCTTATTAACTGATGAAATATATGAAATAATTTCAGATAAAAATCTTTTTTTTTTTTTTCCTCATTCAATTCTTTGTTTTGTTTTGTTTTTATTATTGTTTTTGGCCTCTTCTTTTTCATCATAGAAGTAGCCTCCCTGAAGTGCAAAGTTAATTTATTCGATTTGATTGATAGTGGTGTGCCTTATTCTCTATTCTCCCTCATGAGTCAAATGATGACATCTATAGAATAACAAAATGGTTTCCTCAAAAAGAAGAGGGAATGAAAGAAATATAATTATTAATTACTTATGGTTTAAGGTACGCACTTTAAATAAGAGGCGAATGAAATTCTTTCATGCCTTCAATGAATGGAATTTTCAAATTGTTTTTGTTATACTTATGTATATTTGTTCGAAAATAAAATGGAAAAATCCTTTTTGTATCAAATAAAGTTGTTCTCAGTTGGTTAGAAAATTATATGTGTATATGGGTGGGCTTAATTTATCAAAACATTCCGAGCTGTGTTTTAAAATAAGACAAATTTCATCAAAGTGTTTTATTTTTCCTTTGTTTTTAAATTGATCAGAGACTAAATGCTACTAAAAAAAATATGTTTTAAAATATAAAATTAATAAATGACTAAAAAACGATATTTTAAATAATTTATTTCTTTTTACCAAGGTTGATAATTAAAGCCTATAAAATACGGCTTAAAGTTAGTATTTATTAATTATAAAAATGATGATTGTTAATAAAAGTAGTTTATTTAAAATAAGGATATTAACAATTTTAAAAATAATGTCCCTGTGCAAAGAAAAAATTAACAAAATAAAATAATCCCAAAATATAAATATGTCGCACAAAAAATAATTAACTATAGGTTAACTGGAGGTCAGCCTAACTTCCTTGACAAAAGCATAGAGGTATATAATTCCAAAAACTAGTCGATCTGTAATAAAAAAATATGCGTGAAAATGTCTTTATTTAGTTTTGGGGGGTAGATGGTGTTGTGATGAGAGAGTCCCATTTTTGGAAGAGGTAGCCTTTGTTTCGTGTCCAGGGTGGATAAGATAAGTGTATCTCTTTTTTTTTAATTTGTTAGTGCATAATAACATCCTTAAGGGCACGTGTATGACACAGATTGATGAGGCCAAGTCTTTTAATTTCGCAAGAATAGTCGTCTTTATCTCCCAATAAAGAAAAAAAAACAACGATATAGACTTGCACCTATTCCATGGCCTTATTCATATAGTTTGTAGAATAATTCCAAATCTCAGATCCATACATTAAGATTGGTAGGTCATCAGTTTTATGAATTTTCACCGCGATATAAAGGTTACTTGTTTTGAAACTACAAAATGATTCTCATGTCTCGATTGATATTCCCGATAATGTAGTGCATATGCTTCTTAAATCTCAGTTCCCGTGAGATGTAAATTCCAAAGTCTAAGTAATTATCTACTACTTGAAGAATAATGTTAAATAAATATCTTCTATCAAGCCATCCATTTTTGTAATGTAAACAATTCAATGATGAATAATTCTTCTATTACGTTAGTTGTAAGATATAAATAGATAGATAAAACATGTTCTGCCAGTACTTAAAAATGAAAACGTTGAAACTGAACCTGGTTTTCCTGATAATTAGACTTTTTTTTTTAGGGGAGCACCTTAGCTGTCACGCCAATTTACTAAATTAGCTGCCAGCAATCACGAGAGAAAGGAAATATACACAAAACCACCTCCTTAAATAGCATGGACATATAGAATTGAAATACTCCGATTTTGATCCTTAATTCTACTTCGTGTCCAACATGGGCTTACACTTATGACTCCTGGGCAAACCCTCATTGTCTCCATCTGTTATGAGTACTATTTTTATTTTATAGCTAAGTGTTACCTTCTCAAGAATTAAATAAGAATGATAACAGCCGTGGAAAAGAAAACACCAGTTTTGATTGCCAAAAAAGCCGATCACGCTTTCTACAGCATATATTATATATGATAATCGAAATTTAAAGATGTGGATAAAGCAAAAAAAAAAATTATCTTAAATCAGATGAAGTCCTTTTAATTCTATAATGTTTATTTATAGTTAATTAGCGCAACACCATTCTCTCAATTAAAGGAGATATTTTTTTTTAAATGTAGTTATTATATTTTGTAATTGCAAATTTTGATACACTTAAAAGTGAAACACCTTCTAAACATTGTAGGGATACTCTGATATCATAACATGTATGATAATGTCCTATATTTTGAATTAAAATATATGTGCTATATCATAATTTTTGATAATCGAATAATACATCAATGCTTCCAAAATGTATTCATAATTCCATTTTATTTTATAGCCACAATAATTTTTTATCCTTTTTAGTACGGATTTTATTATTAATATTTTTGCATTTCAATTACAAGTATTGCAGAAAAGTTGTCCTATAGTATGAAAATCACTTACTTCATTATTTTGAATTAATTGAATATGAAAGACATTATTTGTACTTATGAAAAACATTTCTAAATTTCTTTACTAAAGCTACCCTATGGAAAAAAAAGAGAAAAAAATGTAGCCTTTCCTTTCCGAAAATGTAAAAAAAGCGAGCAAAAAGCACTATTATTAATTTAGTGATCTTTTTCACTAGATATATCATGTGTCCGTAGGGTTTAAGGTGGAGGGGCTCTAGACATTTTTCCTTTTTATTATATTTTTTTCAATATTCGGGCAAAATATACTGCATAATAAAATAAATTAAATTTTTTTCCTAAAAAGTTAATATTTTAAATTTTTTTCCACAAAGTTTAATTTTTTCGCTAATAGGTCTAGATTTTTAGAAATTTTTTCAGGAAAAACTTAATATTTTAAATTTAATTTATGAGATTTTTTTAAAATATTTTTTGTATATATCTATGAATTTTTGAAATTTTTCTCAAAAAAATTTAATATTTGAAATATCATTTTTGAAACTGTTTTTTTGTGAATAGCTATAGATTTAAAAAAAATTTAGAATTGGATATTTAATTTTTGAATTTTTCTTTCATAAAATTTGATATTTAAATCTTAATTTTTGATATTTTTACCTCACAAATTTAATTTTTTGTAACTAAGGGATATTTGTAATTTAAATCTAAAATATTATAATTTTGGATTTTTTTTTGGCTTTGTGACAACTTTTCACCAGTACCCATAATCAAAATTTAAAAAAAAGTTAAGAATTAAGCCGGTCAAACCAATGCCTTAAGGACCGAGACCAAATAAATAAGGGCCCACACAAGACAACCAACATATATATTTCTTTTTGATTTACACTCCCTAGGATTTATACAATTTTTGTATCTTTAGTCATTGGATTTATAGTCTATAACTGCTCCGCCCCTAGAAGTTTGAAGGGGTTTTGTTGAAGTAAAATGACTTTATAATTTGTTAAATACTTGATCTTATTTTTAATATATTATTTTTTTAAATTTCATATATGTATAAGTAAGACGTGAAAAAATACTTACTTTTTTCTTCAAAAATTATATTTCCATTAAAAATGAAGCTGACAAATGAGCCCCATTCGTTGTTGTGTTTTTTTTTTTTTTTTTTCAAAGGGTCATCTTCCGACCAAGTCTTTCTTGCTTCTCTTTTTTTTAGATAGATAATAAAAACGTTAATTTTTTTTCCTAGTAGCCAAAAACCGTTTTTTCCCCCTTCTTGTTCTTCATAAATAAGGCGTTGAATATATCTATATATATATATTACTTTATGACTCAAAAATTATGAGTACACCTTTGAGTTGTTTTTCTTTGCAACAATATCTTTCTATAAATAATAATAACAGGCTTTGTTTTAAGAGTACACTTCTATGTATATGTATATCTTAATTTTTATACCTATGTATTTAGCAAAAATAAAGTTGTCCATCGCTCCTTAAATGAAATAGTCATAAAACCCCCCTGAGTTTGTGAGTGATTGTAAATCACATGTTCTGTAGAGTCAAGGAGGAGTGTAAGAGGCTAATTACCATTTCTAAACAATGGGGCTGATCCATATGAGGTATAAAAGGTGAGAGACATGTGTATACGAGTATATATACCTACCAATAAACATAATTATATTCATAACTAAGTTTGTTGCATCCTGTTTGATACTCTGTCAAGAGGATTTGCCATAAACATTTTCGCCTAGGAGTGTAATGACGTGAATACTGCAAGATAATTAATTCCCGAGGGAGAAGAAAGTACAATTGAAGGATCGATAATAATCCTATGTTGGTACAAATCTCCCCCAAATCGTCAATAGGATCTGTAGATAATATTTTTTGGGAGGGAGCATGGTTTTTAATTTTTTTATCCAAAAATGAAAATTATCAGGGAAAAATTTGAAATATTAATATTTAGAAAATTATTTCAAAATTCAGAGACATTCAATAAAGTGAAATTTTTTGGATTTTTTTTTTCAAAAATCCATATTTATTCTCAAAAAATTAAACTTTTTGGAAAAAAATTGTAAAACTCTTTAGCTGTTCAAAAATAAACTTGAAAGGTTAAATTTCTTAGAAAAAAATTTCAAAAGTCCAATAGTGTTCACAGAAAATTTGATTTTTGAGAAAAATTTGAAAAATCCATAGCTATTCACAGAAAGTTTAATTTTTTGGAGAAAAATTTGAAAAATTCATAGTTACATACAGAAAATTCATTTTTTAGAGAAAGATAAAAAAAATCCGTAGCCCTTCACAAAAAATTAATTTTTGGAGAAAGAATTTCAGAAATTAAATCAAATTTAAAATATTAAATTTTCTAGTCAAAAACAAAAATTATTTCTTTTAGGAGCTACATCCCCTCCAGCCCACCCCCTGTGGACGACCCTGACAGTAATTGAAAAAACACTTAACTTCATTTGAGCGAAATTATGGGGCTAACCATTTAATTGATCGACTAAATTTAATATTAAAATATTATAGAAAAGTTATATTGTCAGTAGTGTTGTGTAGGTCCAGTCTTGCGACGAGTCTTTAGGACTTTCGTTCCTTGAAAACAGTTCATTAAGACGGTCGGTCTTTGGGACTGGTCCTTAGCTGTCGGTCCTGTGAATATTTAATAAAAATGTCGTTGTATTATTAAACCAAATAAGATATATCAGATATTTTTTAAGAGCATTGAACATCTCTAGTATAAAATATTAATATTTTCAATAAAATTTAAAATAATACGAGCACATATTATTTTTAATTAGTCATATAATTTATTATTTTATATAACGAAATAATTAAAAAATCCCTTAATGACGTCACAAGATATCGATTTTTAATTATTTAAGGACCGACAGAACAGTACTTATAAGTATTATTCATTTGTATCAAAGGCTAAAATGTCCCAAGGCAAATATTTATAAAACGAGATTGCTCAAGGTGAATCCTCCGAGAACAGTTTAATACACAATTATATTTTAAATTCAAGAATATTGGTCGAAAAAAAAAACATAGCTGAAAAAAACTTTATTCATTCAATTATGAAGCAGAAGCGCTGTTTTAGGTCACAAATTGGTCTCAAAGTGTTCTAACAGTATATATTAGAAGTTAATCAAATATATGCTATTATTTGTTGAAATAATTAACAAAACAATCACAACTAGTTTTAACAATTTATAATCCATCAAATTAAGATCCAGACTACTGGGGACTCATATTTCTGACCCAATGAAGTCATACAAGTATTCCCTCAGCCACTTCAGCGACAAAATGCTTGGACTTGTTGCCAGGGCCAAAGACGATCTCCATCAATTTTCTAGATTTCACATATCCCAATTTGTACCACAAAATCACACGGCTCCTTCTTCATGAATTCAATCGTATTTATATCTGGAACAATGTAGCCATGATGCCTAAAACATTATTTCTAAAGTTTTTTAAATATAACACAGTTTTAGGCAACAAAAAAATTAAATACTCCATGACAAAGCTGCATCATAAAAAATTGCTGTTACACACAGGCGCCGATTTGAAATTAACTCCTTGTTGCATACCTATGTTTAGTAAATAAATATATGTATCCATTTATGTCCTGTTTTGAATACAACATAATTATTTAACACATAATTTCTGATGTGTTACAATTTAATTATGAATAAAGTAAGTTATTTTATTCGCTCCAAATTCATCCTTAATTATACTACAAATACATCTTATAAATATTTGTACACGCCACTTTAACAAAAAGCCGATATTTTTTTTTCAACTGCCCATAAAAATAAATGAAAGAGATGCATAAAACTGCATAAAAATACTCCATTTGAAAGAAAAATATATAAATTTAGAAGCTACCGAAAGGGCTACTCCTTTCAACTAACTATTTAAAGGTATTTATGGTGTACACAATATGTATATTGTCTCAATTATGACTTTAAAACAGATGCTTTAAAGGATCCTTTTCTTTCTATACAATAAAAGTGATTCACAAAATTAGATATGAATGACTTTTAACTAAAGATGTACCGAAACACAAACTTGACCCCCTTTCTAAAAGATTCCGATTTTTTTAATTTGTGAAAATAATTGAGCAAATAAATAGCAAAATGATTTACTTTTTTAAATCTTTAACTTTTTATTACTTAGGGCTTGACAAGACAAGAATAAATATATCAATCCTAATTATAATTAATAATAAATAATTTGAAATTACAATTATTTAAAAAGTTTGTTCCTTTTCGTCCTAAGTGCTCTCAATTAGTTCCTGATTGGCTCATATATATTGGCTGCACTACTGAATATACTTTCATTTTCAATTTTCATAATTTTGTTATGTAGGACTATTATCATTGCACTTATTATATGTCAAAAGAAAACATAACTTTACCCCTGGCGCCTACAGGTAGGAGCCCCTAGTCTTAAACCTAGGTGGTTAGCCTATAATATTATGCTCAATTCTTTTTATAGGTTGACCATTTGAAATAATACAATTACATTTTTTTATATAGCTTGATTATGTATATAAATAATTAAGAACAGGTATCGGTGGAATCGGAACTATTGAGCCGATACCGATACATCGGTATAACTCTAGTTATAACTCTTGGTTACTTCCTGAGGTGTTGATCGAACACATATGTAGAAATAAATATACGAGGGTGGTTTGAAAAGTTTCCGACCTCAAAAAGATACAAGACATTTTTTCTGAATTATTATTTGTATTGCTCAACTTTGTATCCTTGTAACTCTAAATATCTTCTCCCAGTGATACTCCCATATCTGTAATCTCTCCAAATATTATTCGGCGTTTTTCTTTGCAAAATAATTATTCACCAGACATTTTTTGTTTTTAACTCAATTACTCGAAGTTGGATTGACTTAGACGCATCAATTTTAACACAATAAGCCTTTATATGTCGGCTATTGTTTGAATCAATTTAATGCTTCCACTTTCAAGCACAAATACATAATGATAGCTGGATACTTGACTTTGTCCATTTTTACAGAAACACTCACATCAACTTAATCAAACGACTGTTACATAACATCTGGGTGTCCAAAAAGGCTGAAACTTTGGTGAGCAACGGTATAAAAATGCTAAATAGACGTGACTAGCTTTTATATTGTGAGAGCTTCCATCTTCACGTTGAGGTAAGAGTCTTTTCAAACTACCTTTTTACCAGTTACATCTTGTGTGAAATATATTTTTACTTCTAGTTTTATGGAAATTTTTAATTTATCATAAACTTTTTGTATTCATTTTTTTGGAGGATTATTCTACGTTAGTTTCGAAGTTATTAACAAATTTTGAAATGAGTTATCGAGGTTTCAACTAATGTTTTTATACTCTTTTGTGATTTATCTACTCCAACGATGAATATGAAAAGGATGGATGGAAAGGAATGACTAGTGTTGGATCCTTTTAAAAAAACTGCAGTCCGGTCTTAATAAAATTTGACAGTCCTGGAACCGGTCCTGTTCTGTCTTTTATCAAAACCCCAACATCTAAAATGATATAAAACTTCATCATAGCCTTTTTCAAAGAGACAAAATACCTAAAGTGTAGGGTTTCAAGTAAGAAGAGTGTGGCTAGAATTTATTATTTAAACGTTCATGTATCATTAACTATTCGTTCTCATATTCTTCAATCCTAGCTAGGAGAGAAGAAAATGAAACGATATGCTGAATGGTAAAATAGATTGGACCAATAAAAAAAAGACTAAAGGGGGTGGGGGAGTCTTGAGTTATTTACTTATCAGTCCTAGGACCGATCCAACACTAAGAATTAGAGATGGATTATTCGGTATAGAAAATGTCATGTACGGTAAAAATATATAAATTTATATTGAATGCAATATAAAAATATTTAATAGTATTTTTGCCATCTGCTATTTTAGAGTATGAATTCATAGATAATTATTGTTAAACAGTATTCAATTAGTTAACTAATGCCGAAAACTTTTTAGATATCTTATGTAAAAACTAGTAAAGGCAAATAAAGTCTGACATTACGAAAGTTTCCATTTTAAATGTTGAGGTGGCTAAACATTTCATGAAAGTACTCGTTTTAGGTTTGTAGGGATTTGTGCTAATATTTGAAAAAGTACTCGTATTGCTTATAATTTGTAAAGGTACTACAGCGTGTCCCGGCAAATTGTATAGGAAATTTTGGAAAGTTTTCATTTACTTTCTAAATAATTTACTCATTTTTTCACCATGATATTAACTAGTAGAGCAATAAAAACTACCAAATCTTGTGAAAACAATTTATTAAGCTGACCAAGAACCATTCTCATGGATGACAAAAGAAATCCTGTGTCAGCACTTACTGAGACAGGAAAAAATTATTAGGAGATCTCCTGCATCATCACCTGCTCAAAGGGCCTCACTACCAACATTAAAAGCTTAATCAGGACAACAAGAGCCTTGAGAGGAAGTCTGGAAGTGAATACTCAAAAGGTCTGTCAAGACAACTTGACGAATTTCTTACCTTGGTCGATGTAGCCTCCATCCTCAGCAGACTGCAGCCCTCTCAACAATATGATCTATGGTGCCATTGAGGGGCAGGTTGGTAGTACCATTCATATGAATATGGATGCCATAATTCCTGTTGTAGAGAAAATTTGGCTGGCATGTCCGAAGAAATAGGGAAGAAAAAATACCTGCAAAGTCTTCGGTCCTAAGATTGAGGTCATGGTAGAGACGAGGAGTGGTCACTTTGACATTTAATTGTTTATATAAAGTAAAATTAATTTATAAAATTTCCTTTCCTTACTACTTGTACTTTTTGAGAGGCAGGATAAAGTTGAGCTTTGGAAAATTCGACCACGATTCGCAGGGACACATCGTAGAGTATGTTGGTTGAAGAAGTATTGTTTTAATATATATAACTTATAAATAAATCGGTCAATGTTAGCTGTAAATTATGAATTATATATTAGGTATATGAAAAAAAAAACATACATATATTTCAGGAAAGTAAAAATACAAAATAACAACAGCTTTTCCTTGAAAAATCTAAACAATGTACAAAATTATACAACCTAGCTCCAAAGGTGAGAAAAAATCTGACCTATTAGATATATGGACCTATTATAATAAACAATACTACTTAGTGCGTATTTGTAAGTCCTTTTAAAGCTCATAACTCTTTACAAAAGTATGTTGCTTGAATGGGAGGTGAACATTTCATGACGGTTCATTCAAAAATATAAAAAAAAAGAATCAACGGTAGTGGGCTATTACGACTATCATGATGATGATGAAGGTACCTACTTACTCCTCTGGAGCATGTTATGGAAAGGAAAAAAAGAAATCCCTCTTCCCCCAAATGTTGTTTGGACATACATGTAGATTGCATGTTATCCCTCTTTGCGGATAGGAACATTCCTAAGCAACACGCAAAAACTATATAAATAATTCACCTCTTCAAGAGAGTTCTACTTACCTTTTCATTAATTACTTTAAATATAATATACCCATGTAGATTAGGGTGATCCTGATTTTCATTGGAAAATATTCCACAGAGATGGGAGCATTGCTAGGAGAATTGTGTAGAGTTAGAAGGGAATTATGTTGAAAAATGGCTAAAATTTAGTTAAGTAACAGTCAATAAATACAGGGGCGTCCATATGGGGTAGAATGGGGGTTTGTAGCCCCCCCAAAAAAAAAAAAAAAAGATTATTTACTTTTTACTAGAGAATTTAATATTTGAAATTTTTGCGAACAGCTGCCGATTTTTGAAAAAAAATTCCAAAAAATTTGAAATTTTGAAATTTTTTTATGAAAAATTTAGTTTTGTGTAAACATCTGTGATTTTTGTTCTGTTTAATTAACAATTTGTGAATACCTGTGAATCTTTGAATTTGTTTTAAGAAAATTTAATATTTGAAATTTAATTATTGAAATGTTTTTCCGAAAAATTGATTATTTGAAATTAAAGAAATTTAATTTTATGAAAGTAACTGTAGATTTAGGAATTTTTTTTTACAAAAATAAATAAATAATTTTTTTTCTTTAAATTTATTTAAAAAAATTTAATTTCTGGATTGCTTTTAAATAACAAAGCGCGAAATATAATCCTGCGTACGCTCCTGAGATGCTAGATAGATGTGACCAGCTTTTATTTACGTGTGCTGCCATCTGCACATTGAGCTCGGAAACTTTTCAGACATCTCTTTTACTTAAATTCAGTATTTCCCAGGAATGTCCCTTAGTTGTAAATCTGTGAAAAATCTTGAGGAAACGGAATATCGAAAGAAAAACCCTGGTTCATACACAGTACCAAAAAAGGTTATCCGTCTAAATTGAAGAGTTTATTGTACACTAGCCTCACCCTAATATATTTATTGTATGTATGGTGCAGGGGGAAGGAAATTTCTCGGTATGTCTGATCAAACAAATAGTAATATTCAAAAAACAAAAAACGCAAAGGTTCGCCTTTACCATCATGAACTTCCCTCACTCACTTCAAATATTTTATGCATATTTCCTACCCCCCTCCCCCATTTATGTGGGGCACCCCATAACTTCCCTTCTCTCTATATGAGTAAACAAGCATGAAGTTGGTGATAAGAGGGACCTTTGATTATTACATAAAAGTATACCTACATTAGGGTGGTTTGTTAGTCAACTTTTTTCGAATTTCGATTCAGGGGATTGCGAAAAGTACTCATGTGGTATAAAAATAACCTATTCAAAATTTCATATTTATACAATGACATCATAATATCGCAGATCTCAGTCAATATTTGAAAAATACAAGCTTATTTATTTAATTAATAAGTTTTAAAATAAAGAATATTTCGTTATTTTGTGAAAAACAATTTAGATAGGCATTTTTAAGTTTAAAAAAAGTTGCTTTCTGAACTCACAATCCTATGAAGCAAAAGGAGATCATCACGTAAGGAAATTGTTATGATCCGTGTATAATGCGCATTTATATTTTTTTTTTATATTGTATATCAGGTGATGCAAGGAAAACAAATTAATATTTTTAATAGGTTAGAAAAATATCTATCAAATTTTTTTATGCAAAGAAGCGAATAATGTTTATTTTGAATATTAAAATAATAAATAAATAACTATTGATCTATTTTAAAAACTTTGACGATAATGTGTGCTCTAAAAATAATATTGGAAATTTTGCATAAGTTTTTTTTAAAGCACATGACAACCCCCCACCCCCCACCCGTAATCAGAATTTGAAAAAAGCTAAATAAAAACCCGCCCTAACTTAGGTATGGGTTTATATATAAATAAAAAGAGAGGAAGTCGCTGTTTGACAATTTAATTTTTTCTTTTAAAAAAATAATCTAATTTTCGATCAAAATACCTTTCACCACATCATTTACGAGAAGGAAAATTATAGGTGGAGGCTGTTCAAATAAGTCATGACGAAGATAATAATGTGCTCTACTATAGGTAGAACACCCTACCTACCACTTCTTCAAAGGAATGTGTGTACCTATATAGAGGGTAAGATAAACAATAGAAAAAGGTCTGTCTTTCAATATAAGCGACTTTATATAATGAAAAATTGATTCTTCTAAATTTTTCACATTTTTTTGTGTCGACTTTTTTAATTTTTTTAATTACACGGTGGTTTGATAAAAACGACGACATAATATATGTTTATTATTTTTATTAACGGATGAACTCTTTTTTCTACCATGTCTAACTAAGTATTTTTTTTCTTGCATACCTACAAAGTTAATAAGATGGAAGGGAAACAAGAAAAAAATAAAGTGTGCCGAAAATTAGACATATTTTTTTTTGTGTTATTTCTTAAAAACATGCAAAATTAAGTAGAAGATGTAAAGTGTCTTGAGGGTCTTTTTTTGTATTTTTCTACGAGGGAAGAAAAAATTATAATGATGATTTTAATCATCTAAGATGTTTATACTTCATTGTCTTAAATATTTCACTAACAAATATTTATGGAGAGGATAACAAGTCCAGGTCAGCAGAGTTTATGCATAAATAAGAATGGAAAAATAAAAAGTACCTATGTATACCACTTATGCGTTCAAAAAATAGTAATAGATTTATCGTTCTAATAGTTTGAAACGAAACTAACAAGAAATGATTTTTCTTAAATAATATATGTGAAATGTTAACAAAAAAAAACCAGACTGTTTTCGTGAAAAACTTCGATTGAGATAAAACAGTCGATTCAACTTTGTGCTTTGAATTATTATAACAAAGTTTTTTTATTCGTTAGGTAGAAGCCCGGATTTTCATTGTTTTATTACGTCTAACCTAAATTCTATATACTGGATGCATAGTTGACATTTAGAATTGATAATTACTCACATCAGCATACAAAACTGTTTTTAATGATAACCAACCTTAAAAAAAATAACCAAATGAATCAAAAAATGGCCATATAAAAAGATAAAATAATCAAAATTTCTTCTCTGGTTCGCTAGGCAAGTATGGCCACTAATTACAACGTCAAGGAGGTCATTAATGACGCTATTGACTTTCAAAGCGAGCTTCAACAAGTTAATGCATCAAATCTTACAGTTATTTTTGGAGACCAGCACTCCATTTTGGCCAAACACGCTTTGGCAACCATACTCGCCAGATACCAATCGGTTCAACTTTTCTCTCTGGCCTGATGTTGAGGCCAAGGCCTCCCAGATAAGAACAAAAAATATAGAAGCTCTCAAGGTTTCCGTTGATGAGCATTGGAACTCTATAAGGCATTATTACCAACTGTAAAAGCTTCCATTAGCGCATCAAAGTTGTTTGAGGCTACATTCATGATTAGAAATGGCAAACCATTTGCCAAGATCTTTACAAAGTTTAATTAATGTAGCTCTCCTAGTTTCCAAAATTAAACTTATTATAATTCCAGATTCAAAATGTTTAGTTTTCAATTACGCACTCGGTACCATATTAACCATAGAAATAGATTGGTTTTGATAAAAACTCTGCTTTTTACGGGCTCAACTTTTACATACGTAGTTTCAGGAAAAAGCCCAATTCTTACCTATAATAATACCATAATCACAAATAATATTTTCCTGATACATATAAGGGTGCATAAGGACATGTAAACAATAATACGACGTTTTTTAGATAGAAAAAGATAAATCATTATTTCCCAATTTCTTCCTGTATTTAACCCTTGTTAAATATATAATTTATCTATTTTATAAAGTTGTTTGGCAATCATTTAAAGTATTATGTCAAAAAGTATAACAATGGTTTTTTTTTGTTACGATGTGATCTTTATTGTACTTGTCCCTCTCAACATTTCCTCCTTCAAAAATAAAGAAAAAAGGCCCAAAGTCAGTTGGTAGTTAGCCAATCATTTCTCCCTATTTTTCATTCAATAGTGATGTTGTCACGATGTTGTACTGGTTCTGGCGCCAAAATAGATATTGGCGTTTCAATACTTTTCGACCCGAAATATAAAACAAAAAGTCAAGAAAAACAGATATCATGCCCTTATAGGGGCATCTGTGGTCTAGTTAATAATTTTTGTATATAGTGGGGTATATATGTATTTGATACCTTGTAAGTTTGCCCACTGACAAAGAAAAAAATGGTCTTATTATATTGGCAGCTTTATTTTAACCCTTTAATGTCCAAATTTTTTTAAACCAAATTGTGTACTTCAATTTTGTCATATGGATTATTTGTGTCTAGTTCATGCTTATACTAGAAATAAAGCACCTACATTATTTAGTAAACTGGGCAGATACAACGTATATAGATATTTACAAAATAAGATTTTATTTTTAATTATTCTTAAGTTTTTTATCCTATAAACATATTACATATTTAAATAAATTGTAGTTGTTGTATTTTTTGAAGCATTTGATACATAATTAGTCATTGCATTTGCAATACTTTTGTGAAGGCCTTGATTTGCAGTCTTGTCGTCTATATTTTCATCCTTGTTTCCCAAGTGGCTCAACAAAATGACCTATATTGTTAAATTTTGTTTCGTTGTTGGAAGACTTTAGTAGTCTACGTCGACCAATGGAATCTGTGGGAGGAGCTTGCATAATCAATGTTTGTTAAAAATTAAATCAAATTAATATGATTAAAAGTTTAAAAATCTTAAAAATTCAAACAAAATCATGGTATTTATCCTTATTTTTTCAGAAAATTCACAACACGACAAAATAATATCGAAAAATGATATAATTAACATCTAACAACAATTATTTTTTTTGTTCAATTTGGTTAATACAGTTTTGATATGTATCTGTTTACAAAAGAATAAATGATATTTTGTGTATATATTTGTCCACAACGTCAAAAATATATACTACTATATATAATAGGTTGGATAGATATGGGTTCAATATGAACAAAAAGTTCTGAGTATCAACTTGAGAACACTATTCCCACTACAATATATTTTAAGGGTATTTCTTTACTTCATTGCATCGAAGGAAGTTAACTTTGTGGATAACCTCCAATTCTCTAGAAATGGATCGTGTAATTGATCTTCGAGCACGATAATGACCCAATACATACGCCTATTCCAAAAAAAGGAACAGGCCAAGAAGAATAACATTTACCAGGAAAGGCTGTTGCCCCCCCATTCAGAAATTTTTGCTTTTCAATATAATTTTTTTTGGGTCAGAACGAAAAAAAGTTTATGCGAAAATCGAGATAATTTTTTTTTTAATTTGTTTTCTAAACAAAAAGGTCATGTTGGCAAATTATGCAACAGAGCAAAAAATTATATTTTTTGGGAATTTATTTTCTAAATATTTAATTTTCTGTAAATAGCTAAGGATTTTTGATTTAAAAAAATCCAAAAACAAAGCAACTCCCTCCCCCCCAAAAAAAAAAAAAAAATCCTGCAGACGTCGCTGATTGATTGAGATCATAGACTCCTTAGAAAATCTATATCATTAGTCAAATTTACAAAATCATCAAGGGATCAAATTTCCTACACTATATAAGAATATATTAATTAATTTTTGTATAAATAACAATTTTGTTTGGAGGAAGCACAGATGTTGGGAGATTATGTCCTCAGTAGGCCTTTTTTATTAAGTAATGGTGTAGCAAGTACTGCTTTCAATAGCTATTTAGTACAGCCCCAATTTAAACGTATCTATACCCCAGTACTACTATTATTTGTTACGAAACAATAGTATCAATAATAAGGAATTATTAGCAACTTAAAAAGCTAATTATTCTATTTGAGCCAATCAATGTTCAAGTCAATTATAACCAGGCAAAAGCAAAAGAAGAATTGATTTATTTAAATTAACACAGCCTAATTATTAACACTTGTATATTTCTTATGTTGTGCATTGTATCTTAACGTTCTGCTAACATGACAGATGTCGGCCATTATGGAGGCACATAAACAACTAAAGATTATGTGAAAAATGTATAGTTGCTTTTGAACTACAGCTTTGTTTAATTCAAGTTATTAGATCGGTTGTTCTCAAACTTTTGACTTTACGTAGTAATTGAGAAATTGGAAATATCTTTAGAGATCATTATTATTTAAAACTTTTAAAATTAGACAGTTATTAGTATAATGTTAGAGGTGAAAAAGTGCTTGTACTGCAAGTCCACGGCTTGGAATATTTTAATCGAGTCCACTTCAATTCATCTGAAATACAAAATACTTAACATAGTATTTTATACCAAGTGAAACAACTGAAATTACTGTCGAGTCCACATCATGTAGTGAGTCTAAGCGTTCGAGTCAAAGTCTAGTCTAGAGTTTTTTTTATTGTTTGATGAAATCAAGTTGCAAGTCTTCAACATATGGGCTTAGGTCAAAGTCCATAAACATTTCATAAAGTTAGAAATTTGTATGACGATTTTATATAATATCATACTTTTTGGTTGAACTTTTTTCCATAAAAACTCTCTTTCTCCCTTCTCGACTTAACTATCTGCTTATCACAATTTCAGAACCACTGTATCATTTCAATAACTATGCTTCCACCATAGTGTCACACTTGATGTATCATGCAATCAGTAAATTAAGTGTAAACGCTCTATTATTCATATATATCGTGTTGACTTTAAATCAGGGTATTCAAAAATGTGAAATACCCAGAAATAAGTAGATCAAAGGTCAACAGCACATAGGGTAATGCAAAATGTTTTAATGTATTTTATTGTGGTTGTATGGTTCGGAGTCCACAAAGAAGTATTCGGAAGTCCATCTATGAAGAGTCTTTGCTTTAGATCTAAGACCATTCACAACTGACTTTTTAATTAAAACTAAATACTTAAAGAATTAAAAATTCAACTAGGGAAAAATTATTTTGCGTTTAATCAGCTCCTTTTTTGTACATTATGTTAATTTTTCTTCCTCTTTAATAACCACCAAGGTACACTACTCTTGCTAATCAAAGTTTTACAAGTCTTCATAAAGAAGACCTCAAAAAGTTGCCGATTTGTCCATAAAAAAATAATAATAAAAATGAACCATGGAGTTCATTATCTTTAATGTTGTTGAAAGGAAAAAAGGAAAAGGAATTTTGTTAAATGACCTTGACACCCACTGCCGTAGTAGCAGAAGCAACATCATATAAAAGGGTGAGAAGGCTGAACCTACAACATATATTTAGAAATAATTTTTTGTAAAGATCAAATTAATAAGTAGTCTCTACGCTCCATCAGTCTAAGGACTATAATTAGTCTTGAAATATGAGACAAAAAGAAAATTCCTTAAATAATTTCTTCTTGAAATAAAGCACATAATATATATGAAAAGACGATCTTCCATCTTAGAGGGTTACATGTGATGACTGTTTTTTTTCTTTTCCTTCATTAGTTATCGTGGTTGTAATAAATTTAGTCAATTTAGGGGCATATTTTAAAAGTTAGTTATTTCAACTACTTCGTTTCAAAGATGCTTATCCAGTTAAAACTATTTATTCAATAATTCTTCAGACACTTTACCTATCCCATCGATATAGAACTGGGATATTATGCAGACCAATATTACAAGAAATGTTTTTTTATTTCTTATATTTTGTCACTAATACTTTTCAGTGTTCTCCTAAAACATTAAATCACATTATATCCAACACTCTATTTATTTTGATAATGTCCTATTTCGTACTTATTCTTATATTTTACCATTTTTAATCGAGTTTTTGAAAACTATATAAACTGTTTTGCATAAAAGTAGTTCCTATATATTTTATTTATTAAATTCTTCTCACAGTGTTGCCTCACTAACAGAAAAATACCCTGTTGTCAGTTGTGGATTCCCTTGTTTTACTTTATACGTCAATGCTATTTCATAATATATGATTCTTGATAAATAAACGAAGTAAAAAGTTATTATATATTTATGCTCCGTTTCGAAAAGAACAGGAATACAATTTCATGTTGATCTCTCGTCATATATACGAGTGCAGTATATATATTGGTCATTTGAAGAAATTTTGCTATCAAATATAAATACGAGCTACGCTTATAATAAAATATTAATAAGCAATTTTATAATACAGCCCAGTATCGAATAAAATACTATTTAGGAGTTCAATGTACACCATACCAGCTAAGGATTACCCGGCGTTGCTCGGGCTAAGGAGGAAGAGGAAAATTATATTGGCAATAGTAAAATTAATTGATAAAATGTTCAGAAAAAAATTCTATATACTAATAATTATAATATTCGTTTCGTTGTTTTCTAAAAAGATCCTAATAATTATAATTATCTTAGATTCTTCAGACTATATCTCAATCCGGTTAAGTAAGGTAATCGACACAGTTTCATCATTGCAACGTTTGATGAAAAACTTAAAAAAAGGGAGAAAAAAAAGAAAAATTATTCAGAAAATGACAGATATTTAAGTTAAATATATATTTTATTAGGCAAATTTATATGCAAACGAATCTCCAGACAAATTTCTCTAAACTTTATTAATTTTTACTAATTCTATATTCTATTGGAAGTACATTTTTTTCCACCTGAAATAAACGAAATTGCAGTTTTCATCGATTTCTTTTCTTAGTCCATAACTTTTTTGATTTTGAATAAATTTAGAAAACGTAGCAATTTGTATAATTGTTTTCAAAACACCAATCACTTCGCCTTCGAGACGGTGGCGGAAGGCCTGGCACCCACTTCGATGTAGAACTTTGTCATAACTTTGTCATGGCGTCCCAGTGCTGGTTGACAGTGGCATTGATGGCATTGATGTTTGTATGAGGAACACTGCAGGCCTTCCCCTCGACATGCACTCAATAGGTGTAGTCCTGGGGGGCATCAGGGTTGTAGGAGGGTAAAAGTATCAGAAAGTAGTTCAAAAGAAATCAAAAGACTCTTTCAAAAGAGTGTTGCAACGGAGGAGAAGGGATTATTTCATTATTGGGGTCAAAAGTGGCCTCTCTAGTCTCAAAAGGCTATCTCCAACCACTTTTTTGATAGTTTTCTGAATGTCTTTTGTGCAAACCCAAAACATTTTACATAATTCCACATAAAAGGTGGTCCTGGAGACGCCCAACTGCTTGGAGTGCACGAATGGAAATTTGTTGATCACGTTTACGTGTCATTCCACAAAAAGTCCCAAAATTCATCGATAAAATCAAAGAATTAGATTTCTTTAGATTATATTAGAAAGTCTAAATATTGAAAAATATAAACATTTTGGAATAAACCAACTTATCTCAGAAATTTTAATACAAGGCCTATAATTGATACAAATATGTTAATGAAATATTAACTTTTATATGATGTATAAATAAAGCCTGGAATTTTTTTATTTTAGATTAATTTTGTGTTAACATACAACATATTTAGTTTACTCTTTTGAATAATAAAACAAAGTGTGGCTTATACTATCAAACATATAGTATTCCAAAGGTATAAAAATTTTAAAACAAAGGTAAATAAGAAGCCCTTTTTTTACTTTACATATAATATAGAAAACATTGAAACATGGACAAATTATTCAGCTCTATTAGATCATATTTCGAAAATGTATATATTTTGTATTTTACATCGTAAATAGGAGTATTAATTTTATTTTGAATCTTTTTTACTAATTTGTCGTACTGTCTGTTACATAAAATTCGGCTTTAAATATTTATTTGTATATTTCTATGCTTAATAATCCAAATCATCAGAGATTAGAAACAGTGTTAATATCGTTCAGTTTTGTCCCAATTCGTTTTATACATTCAGGGGCGTCTGCCGGATTATATTTGGGAGGGGGGCGGAGCTTGGTTAAAAAAAAAACATTTCATCTTTCTGATAAGAAACAAAACTTGTTTGATTTGGCGCAGACACCCCTCACATTTCGTCTCTCCTTGGTTTACAAAAATATCAGTGCTTAAATGATGTTAATCGAAAAATGTGTCTTATAAAAATTAAAAACCATTAGTTGAAGAATTAGGGTTCGTAGAACGGACCCACGACAGCTCACCTTTAGACAATTTACCTTCCGAAAATTCACCCTGTGAAAAGTTTGCCATGGGTGGAAAATTTACTTAATACTGGGTGGTCTATTGAGATCTGAACACTTTGAATTTTAAATTTCAACAAACTATAATTTATTAAATTATATTATAAATACTATAATACGTGTTCTCTTAATCATTTATGTAGCCGCCCTTAGCGATAATTATGGCTTCCAGGTTGAAGAACTGGCAGCCACAGTGGATGTAGCCCTCTGCCATGGCGTCCAAGTTCAAGCTGACGGTCTGTTTTGAAACACTGATATCTCTTGTATGGGTCTTCATGGACTTAAGGGGATTGGCTTGAGCTGTTTTTTTTTTTTAAATCCTCTGGGTCCAGTTCGTCCTTTTTGGCAGAACCCTTCTTCCTCTCAAACGTTTTAGACTTGCTGACTGCAAAGAAAGTAGTCTTGGAGACGCTTAACTACTTTCAGACTTCCATCGGATTTTTTCACCCGTCAAAGAGTGCACGAATGAAACTTCATCAATCATGTTCAAGTGCCATTTTCATGATTTTACGTAAGCTCAGATTTGTTTTGTTTTGTAACTAATTGTTTATACTTTAATTTATCAAAATATGAATTAATTTCAATCACGCATCCTTCATTAATTATTGAATTAGTAAGTGTTCAGATTTCAATGGACCACCTGGTATAAATTATAAGGTTTTAAAAAATATATTATTGTGTATTTCTAGATCATTTCAGTGGTATTGATTTTAATATACTATGTTTAAATAAAAGAAGAAGTAAATGGTAGATTCTTTGATGCTATAAAATGCTTCAAGACGACTTCTTAGGTCAATGGATGATAATTTTTCATGCTTGTTAGAAAATATTTAACAATTTGTATACATACAAATATTAACATAGTAGAAAGTAAATAATCCTCTCAGGTCAGTATTTTCATATCAGGATATAGATATGCAAATCATATTACAAGAAACTGATTTAACAATACTCGATAGTATCTTTTTAAAAATCCTATTACATTAAATTAAATAAGGCGAATATTTCTCCCTGCAAGTTTTGCACACGGCAAGCTTTAACAAAGTAATTAAAATCTTTGCAAATTGGGCAAAATCTCTAATGGATCAATTGTATGTTTTTTAATTACTAAATTTTTTAGAGCAATAAAGCCCTGACTTCATAGTGGCGTTGTCTGGTACACCGGTTCTATAATGATACTAGGGTAATGACCAGCTCTATGGTCGAATTTGTGGAAACTGTGCCTTTTTGGTAGAGTCGGAGCCAGGAGTCCAATAATTTCTACCGTCTCTGACTATAAAAATTATTAATATATTTATATGTCAATAAAACTTATTTATAATTTAAGGGTGGTTTCACTGAGTTTTCATAATTGGTTATAAATTATAGGTATTAAGTACTGTAAATTTTTAAAACTTTGAGTAAATCACTTATAAACTTACTTTACAAATTTAAAACGTGCTCAATAGTCTACACAATCCCAATTCCCAAACATCTCTAAAGTCTAAATAATCGAGAGCATAGCCACTAATAATGCTAGTTCATTACTTAGTCTTGTGAATAGCTAATGTCATCTGAGTAAAGAGTAACGTGGCATTGTGAGGTTCTTTGTAATGTTCAGAAACTTATGAATGTATTAGTAATAGATGGATTTTGATCCATGTCATTTGCTGTTCATCCTGTTAAATATCTTATATAATATATATATATTTTTTTAAATGTTTGTTGGAGTCGGAGACATCAAAATATTGGAGTTGGAGTCGAAATGATGCATTTTATTTATCGACTCCGTAGTCCTTGTGTTGACACATTTAAACCGGAAATATACTAAATCGGTATTAAAATCCCCTCGTTTCAAGTCATTCCCTATTAAAAAAATGAATTACAAAGGCCTCCCAGTGAAAAAATTCCTTATACATTAATGCTATAATATAAACATATATACGGGCAAAATTTCCCAAGGCAAAAACTCATCTGGTAAATCTTCGGGTCATCCGTGAGAGTGACGTGGAATGGAGGAAAACAACCATAAACTCTGGAATTTTTGACGCAATTCCAAGGTTTGAAATAGGCTCAACCAACAGTGAGTTAAAAGAGTCGACAGGAGTGTCCTAATTTCCATTCAACACTCGGTATATGCAAAAATTGTGCTTACCTATGTTAAATCTAACTATAAATATATGAATACATTTCCAGAAATAATATAAAATCATAGCAATAGAAAAGATTTTTATATGTGGTAATTGTTCAATTTCAAGGAATGATATCAATCTTTGATCATAATCAAAGATCGTTTTGAGAAAACTACAATATAATGAATTTACATAGATACGTCTGAACGTATTATGCGTGTGCATATAAATCAGTCATGAATGTAGTCAAAAATATAATTTCTTTCAGATCTAATTTCAGACAAAACCATGGAAATTCAACAAAACTATTGCCGTTAAAAAGGAAATACATACATACACGCAAAAGAGATTTTTTTTCTGAGAAAAATTCTTATAAAAATGACCTGATATCAACACAGTGATGTATATCATTCTAGACATATAAGAGAGTAATATGTCGGTCATTTTAAGAAGTCATAAATAATCAAAATTTATGTGAATAAAAATCTTTTTACAATACTCATACATACTCTTTTCTTTTCATTTTTAAAGGCATTTGATGAATTTTTCTTAAGGTTTATTGGACATTTTGTTTGTTAAATATATCACCAACAACTCTGTATCCGACATGGGGACCTTTTTATTTCATTATTTACATAAAATATGACGTCAGTGAAATTACTATATACAGGGTAGGGTAGCAAATCGTGGAATTCAGTGATGGCTTTAGAAATACATCAATACTTTTATATTTTCAAAAATAAGCTACAAAAATAATGTTTACAAAGCATGTTGGTAAGGTTTTTTTCAAAGCTTTTTCCCTCAATATAGTCAACTTCATTATCAAACACAGCCTTTACACGTCGCCTGAAGGCTATTCAGGAGTTGATGACAAACTCATCTGACAAGTTGTCCCATTATGCCACTATTGATGACTTCAATGAGTCCATATTTGGGATGTGAGGTCCTGTTGGTTTCCCTCTCCAAAGTGCCCAATAAAAAAAAGTCCAGTGGGGTTAAATCTAGTGAAGAAGGGGTCCATATCTCTTTGCACCAGCATCGAGCCATGTTATCTGCACAGAACTTTTGGCCCTTTGATGGACGTGTGAGAGAGAGGCACCGTCCTTTATCCACACGTAGGTACCCTCTGGGCAGATTTGTTTTCAGCCATGGGAAGATGGTGTAACTAAGCACCTTATAGTAGGCCTCCTTGCCGATTTTCTGTCCAGCCTTTAAAAAGAACGGATGCATCTTATTTCCATCAAAGGCCCCAACTCGGGGACCATTGTTTGGGATTGATATTTGGTGTTTTAAACCCCTTTTACCTATTCTTTTATTTCCGTCAGCCAGCAGTCGTTCCAGCGGTTGTAGAATTGATCAATTGTGAAAATCTTCTTGTCAGATAAAATTTTCTCAGTATTAGTTTTGTAAGATATCAATTTTTCAATGTTTTGTCAGACCAAAAAAAATGTGTTATAGTATTGGGAAACTTGTCGTTAAACCGACTACAATAATGTGATAGGCAAGAGGAAATAAACATTGCTGGAGGGATGCTGAAGTGTACATTGTAAAAACAAAGGTTTGATATAATTCAGTAAATACAAGGTGAGGTAATATATTTTCCTTTTTTCCAAAAGGTAATCAAACATGTTTTAAAACTTAAAATTGTTTTATTTTGTTTCAAAAGGATAGTGCACAAGTATCACAATTTCGAAAATAAAATCAGATAGGGATCGTCCTTCCTTGACCATACATTGAATAAACATAACTTTGGTAATTTAATCCTGGTAATTTTTTTTCATTTCTGTTTAAATATTTTTTTATTAAAAAGTTTAAGGGGGATATTTAGTTTATAGAAAAAGATGCAAAATCAAATTTTCCATAATTTTTAACAAAATAATGGATGATTTGATCCTTTGCAATTCGGCAAAGGTCTTAAGAACGTTATTTTTTCCAAAAAAAACACAATTACGTTTCAATTACGTGATTTGAACAAATTGCAGTAATTTACAATTCTTTCATGATACTAAATCTGATTGTAACAATTTTAGCTCTCTATCATAAATATCTGTGAAGTTAATGCCCGATGATTTTTTCATTGGTTTGTTAGTCCTTTAAATGAATTATCATTGATAGATTTAAGAGGGATAGTTTTTTCATACAAAAAGATTGACAATTTAATTGATATCATATATTTTTTTAAAGTTTAGGATGTTTAGTGAATTATGTTATTAGTTATGGACGACTAAGCAATAGTATAAAAATGTAGGTTTTCCAAAAACAAATCAGGTTTTGATTTCTTGATTTGAACAAATTGCACTAATTTATAATTGTTGCATAACAACGGTTCTGATGGCATCAACATTGGCTCTTACGCAATATTATCCTTGAAGTTATTTGCCTTTATAGAATTTTGCATATTTTAAATTTGAAAATGAATTGAAAATATCGTTTTTGTATATTAGAAATCAAACCATATAACTGATTTTCATAAATCGAACAGATAAAAGTCTAAGAGCTAGATTTCAGTCAGTTCATTTTATAAATATATATACTGTTAAACCATTTTTGGGCAATTTTTACTTTTGATGGGAAACTTACGTTTCACACTATTCCATATTATCCAACCTCTTGCAATGTACCTTTTCTATAGAGTGAGGAAACAATTTTTGTACTTTTTTTGCTATTGAAGAATGTTAATATTCAATATTTACTGGATTTAGAGATCATTCTAATTCAACCAAATAACGTTCAGAACACTGACAAATAAACTAAAAAAACGACAACTAATAACAAAATAGAGCTTAAATTCTTTTATTAGTGAGGGGTTGTCGTGTTAGAAGTTACTTGTTAGACGAATTCAACTGCCCATAAATGAAACGTACTTGTTCATCTGCTTATATGGGCAATGATATTAGTATTAATAGGAAAACAATAATTTCATATTATAGTTAGTTCATAATTATAATGAGGATTTTTATTTATTTGGAAAATGCTCCCCAAAATTATGAGCATTTAAATTTCATAATCATGGGCAATTCTGCAATGCAGTACTACATAATACTTATAATGAAATATAATTAATTTAAAATATCAATCTAAGAGAAAAAAATTTATATAGCCTTGGCCATACATTTGCGAAGGGTCTAAAATTATTTCATGTTTCTCATATTAGAAAATATTAGATATATTTTTTATGAGTACATTACTTTGAATGTAAAAAAAACACACATTATAAATAAGGGTGTTCATATTTTAAAGCAAAATTTTACGTTTAGACAAAAGACATCTATTAATCATTTTTCTGAGTTTTCTTTCAATTTCTGAACTTAAAGAATACATTTGATACTTAATTTTTGTTGATAGATTAGATCTTAATCTAGTTGAGTAAAGAAAGTGCAAGAATCTCGGTAAATTTGAAAAAATATTGGCATTCAAGAATTAAGCCACTCTAGAAAATGTTATGAACTGACTTCACGAGAATTATGTACCTTTACTAAAGTTATAACTGCAAAGTACAACAGAGGTGTCAATATTTTTGGAAACCAAAAGATATTAATTTTATTTGCAAAATTAAGTAAGTCCAAGTGATCTAAAATATTTAAAAAGTGGGAACCAAAAACTTGGAGTAGCATTTAATTACGATTTTAACCATGTTATTTTTAATCACGATATATCATTACGCAATCAAAGGATTCCTGAAACAACAATAAGCAAGTTTTGTTTTGATACTATGTATCTATTGGTATAAACCTTGAAGCAACTCCAAGCCGTTAGCAGTGCCCAGAGGACTGAAGAGAGTGTTGGCATCTCCCTCTGGACTGACTACAAAACCAAAGTCCATTACATTCCCATTAAACCAAGAAGATCCATGGCTTAGGTAGAAACAATATGCATAACTTCTGACCTACTTCCATGTGGTCCTCCCCCCAGGCCTGAGCTCAACCCTTTGGACTTTGAAGTTTCGGGTGTCATAACGATCAAATCTTTCTAATGTTATTTAGTCTTTTTGATTCTATAGGGTAGCTTTAAAAAACATTATTTATCTTTTTAAAAGGTTAGAATAATGCCAATAATCATAAATTAATGTAAAATAAGGATTAACTCTGTCTTTAAATTTTTATTGACAAAGTAAATTACTTTTGCCCCCTGTCAAACTTTGAGTTAGATATGCTACCTAAAGATGACATCGTAGAAAAATGAAATTTTGCATACGTTATTTCCTTACCAAATTCTAACTTTTCTGAATCATCCGTAATCTAAATTCGAAACAAGTAGAAAACAGCCTAATGTGTATAGCCTTCATCGTCGTGAGCCGGCAATCGGCTCGTCGCCTTGTTGAGGCTATTGTTACTAATGAAAGAGGACATTTTGAATAAAATGTATAGCAAAATATAGAATAGAAGCATATCAAAATTGGTTTTGAGTTGTATATTCTTGACTCCATAACAATCCTGTTTTTTGTAAATTAGTCATGGTACTGCAAGATTTGGATCCTCACTCTGTATGACCGTTTCCAACCACAAAGTGAAGATGGCAACACTCTTTCATAAATTTTAGTCATATCTAAAGGACTCTAGGCAAAAAGAGTGGACACTCAAGGCAAGGAAGGTAGGGTTTAGTAGTTCTCAATTCTGATTGGCTTAAAATTAGAAGCTGCAAAATGTTCCTACAGCTAGGTACGCAGCCAGTAGGGGGGTAAAGTGAAAGTGTGAGCCCCCCTAGTGAAAAGAGAAGAATAAGGGCAAGGTTACGTGTTAGGAACATAGTCTATCTTGTTTTTAGTTTGAATTGTTTATTTTCCCCTTGATCGCTCTTTCGGTAGAACCCTTCAGCATCTGGCGACAGTGACTCACCAAAGTTTCAGCCATCTTGGACGCACATATGTTATGTAACAGGCGTTTGATTGAGTTGATTTTTTTTTTAAGTGTAACTTTTAAATAGATTCAAACAATAGCAGACATATAAAGGTTTGTTTCGTTAAAATTTGACTCGTCTAAGTCAATCCAACACGGAATAATTCAGCCAAAAACCCAAAAAATCTTGTGAACAATTATTTTGAAGACAAAAACGGCCGAGTAATATTTGGAAGGGTTTGCAGAGATGGAAGCCTCGCTTGAAGAAGTGTGTAAAGCAAGCTACATGGAGACTATGTTCAAAAATAAAATAAAAAATTCAGAAAAAATATCTTGTACCTTTGTTAGTCGGAAACTTTTCATACCACCCGCGTATTTAGGTACTCATCCGGAGTTTTAGTTCATTTGATCTTTGATAAATAGCTGAAACATTCAAACCACTCATATACTTTTCTTTTTCTTTTTTAATTATGAATGGTATGTTGTTCACAGTTAAATATTTATTATTATTAGATAAGAAAACCAAGAAAGAGTACTTATTGGTGTAATCAGATAAGGACCCTTCTCATTTGTAAGAAAAAGATAGACAAATGTTAATACACAAAAAAATTCTTTTCTAAGTACTCTTTAAAAAAAATACTTGAAAAGAATTAATTGATACAATAAAATCTTGGAGTTTTTATGATCATTATTAGGTTTTCTATTACTACCTACTACGTTATTCATGCTTGATAATTATCAATTTAACCTGTATTTATAATCATATATTTTATATATGTAAGTATGCTCAAACATTGTACAGCTGCTCTTACTCATAAAATTCCCTACAAAATATGTGTTTATTATTATAACATAGTACTTAGATTCAATCATCAAATCTAGAGAAAGGGGGGAAGTGTTAGGCCATAAACACTCATCGAAAAAATGTGAGTAAATTGGTTAATTAGTCTTAAAACTCCGATGCAGACTGACTTCTTTTCCCGTCCAGGCTTCAGTACGTCGTTACTTTGATTGTATCTAGCAATTTTCCCTCTATAAAACCCAGAAAAATAAGGTCCAAAATCAGTTGGTTATCAGCCAATTCTTTCCAAATATGGAATTATATTTCCATAGTATCATTTTTCAACCTTAAACCAAAATCACTTTTAAAAAAATGATGACCTTTTTTTGAAAGCCATAAGAGACAAACAGGCCATATTTGAAATCAGAGGATCTAATTCTAATAAGTTCAACATATTTCCTGTTTAACAAAGTTACTATTCAATATTTGCTGGGAATTGTTAAGCTCTTAACAAGAGATAATTCAGATTCAACCAATTAACGTTCAGAACACTGTCAAAGAAAAAAAACAACAGCTGATAACAAAAAATAGTTTAAATTATCATATTAGTAAGGGGACGTCGTAATAAAAGTTACTTTTTAGACAAATATAAAATGACATTTCGGTCGAGAATTGTTCTCAGATGGTAGACCAAAATTTCATCCATTTCAAATCGTTCAACCAGTTACAAAGTCAAAAAGTTTTGGCTACTAAAAGCCTCATTTAAGGGGAAATTCAAGTTTGAATATTTTTTTTTTCATTTCGTTCAAGATATGTGTGAAAATATATTTGGGCAACAAATTTTTTTATGTAAGAAATGTTCATTCATATGAAATCAAACTTGGTGCCACACTTATCAATTCACTCACTAATATATCAGACCATGTTGAAGTTTTAGATGAGATCGTTCTAGACTGATTTTTTTTGTGGTACTAATCTTGTTCTTGCTAAAGAAACGACAGACATATTTATGCAGAAAAAATAATATCCTTGAATTCTGATTGGCTTAAAACATATTTTTGTGTTTTATTAATCGTTTCTCTCGCGGGATTGTAAGGGATGGAAATTTTTAAAGAGAAGTTTTATATATGCGTGCTCTACTAAAGTTTAATCATTTTATTTTTATTCTATTTTTTAATTGAATATAATTTTTCGGATCATTAAATTTCAACCATATTGTTGCCTCTTTCCCTGATGTCTCTTAAATTCTCAGGAATTTTCTAGAGACTTAATAAAAATGGTACAGAAAAATATACCAATTTTTAGACCGTTCCAAAGATTCTGGGCCAAATCATAAAACATAATTATTAATATTATGGATAATCATAATCAATTGAAGGGGAGGAGGTGAAAATACTAATCTTTCCCACTTGGTTTAATATGCACCTATGAAGACTTATTCATATGATCAAATCAGTAATTTTTATTATTATGATTATGAATTTGTGAAGAAAAATATATATTTTCTCATGAGCTATGATAATGATATTCCACACTTGATTTCCCCCTAAATAATGTTAATATAAAACCTCAAGTAACAAAGAACAATGTTATTTTTAAAAATATATAAATTGACGATAAAATATATTCATTCAGTATTATACCTATACAATTAATATTGTTGATAAATCATTTGGTTTTGATAAATACTCTATAGATGGAAGAGGACAGGTAGCTCCTGGACGAATACCCCCCCCATCTCTTTTATCATTATTATTGAGAATACATTTAGTAAATGATAAAGGGCCAAAGTCTTAAATGATTGTTATGATTTGTAGGCAATCCAACTTTTTATTTCGAATCAGAAAGTAATTACCAATTAGGAGACGCAAAGTTGATCAACAAATATTTTCATGAAATGGCGAAACCATTTGACTCCGGATCTGAGAGATGCATTTCCTAAAATAGGTTCAAGAAAAAAATATACACGGACTTAAATCCTTGATTCTTGAGGTATAACTTTTTTATTAAGGTCAAAGATAAGTAGTAGACATTTCCACTTAATTAAGAGATGGCCAGTCGAAGTTCAGGGGACCACTCAAGCGTTTTTAATGCTTAACTATATAAAATGAGGTAATATATAAGGTTCACCTAAATTATTGGGTAGTCCTTAGAACAGTTTACAATCTGTCTACCATAGAGCCCTCCAAAAAGACGAGCATTTCCATACTAAAACAGATTAAAACAGGAAATAAAAAATGATTATATATCTCGTAGCATGAATTGGATTGGGGGAGTTTTCAATATCCCAGATGAAATAACAATTAAGTTTAAATAAATTGCAGTGCCGAATGATTACGTCAAGATAAGTCTAATACATCACTAATACGTTTGTCATTAATTTAAATTAATTATTACGTGTTGTATGGTTGTTAAAAGATCGAATGTTTGGTTATATGACTGTTAAAAGATTGAATGTTTGGTTGTTTAAAGGGTGCAGAATTGTCTTAATTCAATTCCCTCTTTCATTTAATAACTGTTCAGCACATAAATAAAAAGAAAAATGGGTTTTAGTTGGTCAAAAAAGGAAGAAAAAAGAGTGAATATTCCATATAAAGAATATTCCTTGAATAATTTTTTGGGTCCCTCTTGAATTATATTTCATTAGGGACATGTGGCAATTTGTACGTAGCATAACGTAAACATTCAATTATTAGATCAAAGTGTTCAATCATTAATTATATAATAAAGTAGGTTTTCCCGGCGTTGCCCGAGACATTAAGAAATAAAAATTAATTATTAAGTATTCTGCTTTATATAAAACTATAAAACAAAAAATAAAGTCAGGAAAATTTTAGGAATTTTTCTTATAGCATGTTGATTTGTATCTTTACGCACTTTTCTTAAATAAAATTATAAGGCTTAGAGAGAAAAAAATATCCAAGTTGAACTATTGTTCGCTAATCTTTTAAATTATTGCCAAATATCCTTTGTCTCATTACCTCTTCTTTAAAAAAAAAAAAAAAAAAGAGGAGAGAATAATTGTTTAATTTTAACATACTATATTTTTTGTATTATAAGAAAAAGACGTTTGTTAGTCAAAAATTAGTTTTTAGAAAAATGTAAATTAAAGACCGCCATGTTCTTAAAGTCCAAAAAAAAAAACTGTTACCAGAACGATTTCTTGAGATTTTGGATCCAACATAAAAAATTTCAGCACAATCCTAACATCAGTTTGGGTATGATTCCCAAAAACACCCACTCACACACACACATTCGCATTTAATATATAGATATTAAATAATAATTATATATATATTTTTAATGGAAATGTTATAATGTGTCATAAAATACTTTAAAAAAATGTTTTTTTTTATAAAAGATAACTCATTTAACTGTATATCAAATGGAATTTTAATCTTTGCATTATCCTCAGCACAAATATTCTACATTCTTTTTGCTTGCAACTTATATATAATCAATAAGTGCATACAACACATAGTTCTCAACCTTATAATTAAACCAAATATTTTAAGGTTGGTGGTCCTTAATTTTTTTTTTTTTACTTTAATCATTAAGTGGAAATTTTTTTGTTTAGTTATTTTGCATTTTTCTTCTCAAATTTCGATTAGACAATTTTTTGACAAAAATAAAAAATGGACTTTTTATCTAGAACAACTTTTTCATGCTTATATGTTGGTATGCTATTTGAAGTTTAGAACACTTTTTTCTGCTTTTAATTCATATTCATATATATGTATATACGTATTATATTATTTGTTATAAAACATTTTTTTTTAAAACGCAAACAAACTCGTCAGTCAAAAATCAATATCGTTTTTCTTTTCTCTAATAAGTAATACTAACATTCCTATTGATAAAAATCGTGAGTATTTTGGTCATGTAAAAAAAAAAAGACCCCGAAAATCAATAAGGTAACATTAACAGTTTGAAGAATGTTTTTCGTTTGGATACGAAACCTTTTGAATCCGAATAAAATAAATAGATATTAAAGATTTACATGCTTTAATGTTCATGGAAAAGAAACTGGGGGAATATATGTTTTGACGAGTTACGAGCAAATAATCGCATTTTAAGTACATGAGCCGAGTTTCTGGAGTTTTTTTTATATTTATTTTGTAGTTTACCTCATAGATCCTGAGTAGGTATTGACCAGTTTTTCTCGTGGCATATCTCTAAATAAACCTTGTATACCTTGTATAAAGGTAGGTTTGGTTAACAATCTAACTTCTTTGAGTATTGATCGAGGTATTGTAAAACAAACATAATTATATATTACGTTATAAAAAAAATGGGTGTAAAAAAACTCAAAAAGTATGAAAATGAGCATTATATTTATAGGTTTTCACGTCTATGTAAGTATTCTAGTAGTACTCATTATTTGTGAAAATTTATGAAGTATCTAATTAAAAATGTAAATAACTATCACGAAAAAAAAAACCAACGAAGGAAAAAAAACCCAGAATATCGTGTCAGATTAAATCAGGGTCAAGTATTTTAATTAATTTTTTTTTACCTAGAACGGATGTTTAGAGCGGATAAACAAAAAAAAAAATAGCTACCCGTAATTACACGTCTAGTTGATTGCTTAATCTAACAAAAAATAAAAATAGTTGTCTTGGTGACAGCTCTCTTCAAAGAGTACAACCATAAGTGAATTTTTACTTTAATTAATTTGATACTTTAATATTATAATCATTATAACTATGTTGATGATATGAAAAAAAAGTTTCTTTCGTAGACAGAGTATATGGTATGCCTTAAATTCTATTATGACTTGCCGTGGGTTACTTCAGGAACGTGCAGATAGAATATTTGTCCAAAATTAACTACTTTCATCAAAATATGAATAACTCATGATCCCAACTATATACCAACGGAAGTACTCCCCCTTACTTGAAGTTATTTGGCGTCAACAACAAGACATAATAACTTTACTTTCATAAAGTAGAAAGGTATGTGAATATCGGATATTGTTCCGTTAACGGAATTGAACCGCCTGAGTAGTGTTGGATGAGTCTTAGTAACCGGTACTATGTTCCTAACTATCTTTTTATTTTATTCACTCTTCGTGAATAATGAATTATAGCTTGAATGTATCATAATAAGTTCGAATCACACATCTCTTACTACAAACTTCATGAAGGTTGTCTCCTTGAAAGAGGTAATGATTAATATTCCACAACTGAAATGACGTAGTTAGTGCTTATGTCTTCCAGCTGAAGTAGTTACCATAAAATGCCAATAAGGACAGGTCCTAGGATGGACACATTTTATTAGGACCCGACAGATAGGACTGTAGTATTTTTCATTTATGTAAACCTATCTGACACACAGTTTGAGAGATTTTTCATAATAATATGGCAACCTTGGAGCACTACATATCTGCTGACAAAGATAAGCTAAAGTGCTCCTTTCTCGCTAATACGTTATAATTTTCCAAAAAAAAAAATAGAGAAATATATATTATTAATATGAGTATTGATATCTTGCTCCGGTGAGCATTCCGGTAGGTCATACTTTTTTACAACTCTATAAATAGATCTCTGTCGCTGCAATTCACTTATATACTAAGTTATATCTAGGTTTTTTTGAATTAGATCACTAAAAATCCTTGTTCGTTGAATTATAATATCCACACTTTTTTGCCCGTAGGCAGTTTCATGTACACTATCTATATTTTTAATAATATATATACATATATGTTTTTGAATAAATTAATGTTGAATTTATAATTTTAAAAGTAATTATAAGTATGGTTTGGCCATCATAACTAATAGTAATTAAACGGATATTCGTTACATAAATTGTTGAATTTCATTAAACTTTGACACAGCTAAGAATTGTATTCCTTCCTTAATCACTGTCAATATAAGTTAAATATTTTTTCTTTTTATACTTTTTGGCTAGGTCCTAAGTTTACCATTTTGTACTATAAATTAATTTTAATTATATTTATTTAAATAATTTGTGTTGCTTTACAATAAATTAAGTATGGATTTTAAAATGATTACTTAACAATTATCTAGGACAAAGTGCTATGTGCCTCAACAGTGACGTCATTAAATAATCCTTCTTCTCTTGATAATGGAAAAAAAACACAAGCGTAGAATTTTCTTGCTGCCTCACCTTCACATACAATAGTCACCTTGGTCAAAGTAGAGTTCATAGAGAAAGAAACACATAAAGACGATAAAAGGACTTTGAATGGAAATTTGGCATGGTAAGGCTGTATTAGATTAAAATTTTCATATTGCAGCAATGAACATCACCTATGTCAAATTTTAGAAACGAGCTGGTCGAGAACGCAATGAACATAGTTTTTAATTAGTTATTTCTTTTCAGTTAATTTGTTTTAACTTCTACCGGGTGGTCCATCAAAATCTGAACACTAACTAATTCAATAATTAATGTGAACACATGCAAGAGATCAATGATTTTCACACCACTGTCCAGAGATCTATAAAAAAGTGGGTGGAAAGAGCCTTGTGAGGATGGAGAGGCCACTTTTGACGACAGCAATGAAAGGAACGCATCACCTCAGTAGCAAGACTCTTTTGAATGAGTCTTTTGAGTTCTTCTTTTTTCTTTTTTTTTTTATACTTTTGTCTCCCTACAGCCCTGATTCCAAACCCGTCGACTACATATTTTAGGTGAATATCAAAGAAAAGGCCTAGAGTATCCATCATCAAAACACCGAGGCCCTCCAAGCCACTGTCAAATAGCAATGGAACACCATTACATCTGTAGCGAGTTACATGCCTTCCACCGCCACCTAGAAGCCATCTTTGCCGCTAAGACCGGCTACATAAATTATTAAGAGATTATTAATCACAAATCTATTGATAGTATTTATTTTGTTTTCCTCATGTTAAGTATTTTTACGTGTCATATTTATTGTGGGTGTTGGCGATTTCAAAGACCTAGACAACTAAGTTTTACAACAATGAAGAACAATTTTCTCTGATATTTATCAAAAATGTGCTATTACATTTTTATATAATCTTATTTCCATACAGTACATAAAATTTACTACTAAAATTGAAAGACTGAGAAGTTATTGTCTAATTATTCTACTTTTCTCGTCTCTGATTGATAAAAAAATTGTTAAAATATAGCCATTTTTACCCAATTTTAGTATAAACTTCTTAAATTTAATTCAAATATCAATGTTTATCATTGTCATCACGTTATATCCAATGTAGATATATAATCTTTTTTTATTCTGAAAGCCCTTTGATGAAGTTTCATAAAGATTTAATGGAAATTAGTCCATTTTATCTATTCAAAATATTAATTTTAGTTCCAGAAATGGCGTCTCCTTCAATTATGATGATATTTATGATGGCAGTGAAAATGTTCTATAAATGTGTATCATAATTTCAACCCTATTTCAAGGGGAAAAAATGATTGGTTAACTTTTTGTTACATCATCAGTGTCAATCATAACTGAATATCATTTCCACGCCTTGCTTTAAAAAACAAAAACAAAGGTGTTGTGCATTTTCTTTTAGCTGTTTTCATACTTTCTCATAAATTGACTTCCGTACAGCTTAAAGCAACTGTCCCTATGTTATATGAACTAAAAAACATATTACATAGGACTTAGATTTTTATATAAATTTAAATCAATCAAAGGCCTTCGTTTATAATTAATGTAATTTCATACTTAGTCATTGATAAGATTATCAAGTCAATGTAAATAATAATTAAGATATATTCTCTAAATAATAATTAATAGACAAGACAAATACTAAAGACTAGCTAACATATGTTTTTCTTATGAAAGTCGAGGTTGAAAGTGGGTAAAAAATCTAGTCGTGTTCCCCAATGGGACACGTCTTTACCTTTATTGTATGACAAACCTTTTCTTCGAAAAGAAACACAAAAAAAAATCATATAGGTAGTTAGCCAAATAAGTGAATCATACCAACTGCTATTTATCTCTGAAGTACTCCCAGAGTATGATTGTTATATTATTTTTCCACAATTTTTAAAAGGAATTTTATATATATAGTTGATAATATTAAAATTTTACATAGTATTTTATTCAAAACTGTATAATATTACTTGGTGATATTTTATTAAAAGCTTAGAAAAAACCATTCAAAAACATTTGTGTGATGGCCAAAATATTTTAAAATTTAAATCCCTGTGTGCAAACCAATATATTTATTACTCAATGCAATTAAATGTAAATTTTATGTAAGACCAACACTTTTAAAGTACAATTAGACTCTGAAATCTTGTAAATAAAGTCAATGTTTGAACTTGATTCATTTATTCACACAGTAGGACATCAGAACTATTTCCATGTTCACCCGAATGAAAATATTTTTTTAGGGAGGTGGGTGTGGCTTTAGGAAGCCCTATTTTTGTGTCAAGTATTTTCTTTCTGATAAACATTTTTTTTTATGCAAACCAAAAACTCAATGCCCTCATGATAACGTTATGTCACACTGAAGATAGCAGGGTTGCTAAAATATGTTTGACGTTATCATTTTTTATTAAAAAAAATTATGTGAGCAAGATGCAGTCATCAAAAGAGCCAAATCTGGCTCATGAGCCATGGGTTCCCGACCCCTGCTCTATATATTCCTTTCTCTATGGTAGAGACCATTGTAATTTAATCAAGTGGTTGATTTTTACCATCTTAAATATATATACTTGGGCTGTATATGATCTTTAACACTCGACTACCATGTCCGTTTTATTTGGGCGGAGTGGAATTGCAGGATCAATGTGGGTTAGAGTAATTAAGATTTTTACCCTTCGAAGCATATTTTAATTGTACATAACGTGCATATTAGACATTTGGTTTGTATAAACATATTAAATATGGATCCTTGTAGTGCATATTTCTCTTGAATATTCGCATTTAAGAATATTACTTTGTATTTCATGTAGAGGAACATACCCTAAGTAATTAAAATATTATAGGGTTTTTAAGAAAATTTTAGAAGTTCTTGAAAGGCATGTATGATTCTTATTGCTGGAGAGTAATATCTAAATAAAGTTTCCTTTTCATTCAACATGAGTGAAAATGATTAAAGTAACGTTCTTCTTTGGGAAATTATAAAAATTTTAAAATAGAACAACAGCTTAATTTCATTACAATAGAAAATTCATTATAAAAAAAGATTATCTTAATAATTATATTGATATGCAACTTTGATCAAAGTAATTTTAATATTGCACACCTGTGAACAAAAAAAAGGATATTTAAGACATATATTATTAGGCTTAATAAGTTACGGCCACATGAAATCGTTGCTGGAGAATAAGGTCAGGACAAAATGGGAACCAAATGTGACATAAAATTTGAAATCAAGGTTCAAAGAAATACTCATTCCTGAGTCTCATGTGGACATTGAGATATTCTTCTAGGTGTGATTTTTACAAAAATTAGCAATGATGGGCAAACTCACCCAGCTTACATATACAAAAGATCCAAAATCTATGCAAAATGTGAAACATAATGATGGAATTAAAATTGTAAATGATTAATTGCGTATTTTAAGTATCTATGTACGACTGGAACAGGAAATGCAACATTTGAAAAATTAGTAACAAATGTACCTAAAGAAATTAGTTGTTTTAAGGGAAAACTTAAACTGTTTGTGAATGTTAGGATACAAATGGGAAACTATCAACAGCATTAAGTGCTGCTACAAAAAAGCATAGTTGTTGGTTTTTGGAGATAGGACTTTTTTCTACTAAGTTTTCTACGATTGATTCCATTACATTTGATTGTGAGTGTATGTATAAAAAACCGTTCAAAACAGGAGATCAATAATTTATATATATATATATATAATCCGGTTACTTCAATCTATGTAAAAAATAAAACACCTAAATGTTAATGTTCTTCCGTTTTTTATTACTACATCAGGATTTTAGAAATGTACCGGTATTGACTTCCCGGAGACTTCGACAACTTATGTGCGGTATCCTGGATATATTAAAAAGTTGACGAAATTTATCAAGTCTAATGAAGATCTTGCAAAAAATAATCCATTCAAAAACAAAAGGGTAACAGCAAATGTAAATACTGAATTTTCAAATTTTTCACTAGTGTGTATTTAGTTCAGTTAATTATCTCAATACATTAATTAAAGTACCAGCTGGTCCATTGAAATCTCAACAATTAGTAATTCAACAATTAATGAAGGCTAATTGATGGAAATTAATTAATATTTCGATTTGTAAAAGCAAAAACAATTAATTACGAAAAAAAATAACTTGAACCTACGTGCAAGTTGAGAAAATTACTCTTGAAAGTGATCAACGAAGTTCCATTTGCACAATCCAATCAGTTGGGTGTCTCCAGGACCAACGTCTACGCCGTCATCAAGTCTGAAAAGTTGGAGAGGAAGAAGGTATCTTTCAAAAAGGTCATACTGGATTTGTAGGAGTTAAAGAAAGCATCCCAGGACAATTCCCCCAAGTCCATGAAGGTTCTTGCAAACGACCTCGGAGTTTCACACCAAACTGTCGATAGAACTATCAAAAAAAGTGAATAGAAGGAGCCTTGTGAGGATGGAGAGAGCACTTTTGACAGCAGCAATGAAAGAAAACCAACTCCTCCGTTGCAAGACTCTTTTGAATGATTCTTTTGAACTCTTTTTTGACAATTTTGGCAACCTATAGCCCTCGACTACACATTTTGAGTGCATATCGAGGGGAAGGCCAGTAGTATCCGTCATCCAAACACTGAGTTCCTTAAAGACACTATCAACTAGTACTGGGACGCCATGAAAGAAGTCTACATCCACAGTGGTGTCAGGCCTTCCGCCGCTGCCGCCACTGCCTTGAAGCCATCATTACCACTAAAGGCGATAGTATTAATGATCAAAAAAAGCTCAGATGCACATCTATTTATAGTATTAATTTTGTTGAATTTATATTATTAATTAACAAATTATATCTTGTTGAATTTTAATATTGCAATTGTTCTGATTTTAATGGAACACATAATAATTAATATTGTTATTTAAGCCATACAGTACCAAAATGACAATTAAAACCTCCAACCAACATAAGCTTGGCCTTTTGATTATTTCTTTATCATTTCGATTCAGACCCATATGTCGACGTAAAATCACTATACAGAAGATTATTAAAATAAATTTATAAAAAAATTACAGGGTATGAAAGATTAATTATTTATTATGTTATCTTGATTACAATTTCTAAAAAAACGTGTCAAATCATACAAAAATCAAATAAAACGAAGAATATTATTTGGAAGCTAATATTTTGCAATAGTTTTACATTTAAGAACTATTCATTTAATAATAGTTGGCAACAAGACAAATACAACAGACTAGCTACCATATTTTTTTAAAAATTTATTTTCCTTTTGACAGTTGAGGTTGAGAGTCCGTAAAAAAGGTAGTCGTATTCCAGAGTTGGATACGTCGTTACTTGTATTGTATCACACAACTTTTCCTCCCAAAAAAGCAAAAAAAAAAAAAGTATATAGCTTAAACTAAGAATAACCCTTTAGTTTAACTTTAAAAGATTTGCCATTTTATTTGTCCTTTTCGGATTCTATGGCTTCAAAAACAATAATTTAAGTGGGTTTCAGTCGGCAGCATATCAAGACAAATCTAACACCAAAAATATCCTACGTATTTTGCTGTCAGCTGTCGATCCCCTCCTCTCACTTCCCATACTTATGATCCGCTTCTATAAGGACAGGAATACAATTTCTTGATAATCCCTCGTCGTTTATATAATACATGTATATTGGTTATTTTATATGAAGAATTTTAGGCCATTATACACAAATACAAATGTATAAATACTATTTTAATAAAATATTACCAAGCAATATTTTAATACAGTATCGAATAAAATACTATGTACATAGATTTTAATAATATATAATTTATTTTAAAAATGGTGAAAAAATAATTTGACAGTTATCACTGTCTGGAAGTACATGAGATATGAATGACAGTTGGTATGATTGACTTATTTGGCTAACTACTAAACAGGCCTTCTTTCTGTTTCTTTTTGAAGTAAAGGTTGCGTGATACAATAAAGGTAACGATGCAAATAGTTTTATATTTCATTTATCACGAGGTTACCTCTATAACATATAAGTGTAGTCATTATTTTATTGTCTGCTATTGATTTTTCTGCTTATTTTCATCTTATCAGTGTTCTAAACAGGTTGATAGGTTAAATTTGAATTATCTCTTGCTTAGCTGCGAATAATTCTCAATAATCATTGAAATATAATTCAATCATTGTGAAGAATTTGTCTAAGTAACAATCAATTCAGACCCCTTATTTCTGTTGGGAGGAAAGGCTGCGATATTCCATAAAGGTATTTAACTACATGATTTTATAATAAAATAAAACCTCATGTAATTTCGGTTGAATTTTTTTAGTTATGGACTTCTCAAAATATCGATAATTTTATTAATTATTCTAAATTCTATCTTATTTTACAACAACTAACCCAGGAACAACTTTAAAGATATTTTTTTAATCCACGCAAAGAAAACAAGGATTACTGTATTCTTTTTGTAAATCTGGAATTTTTTTTCAATAACATACAATACTTTGATTGGGTTTTAATTATATTCCTTTGTTTAAGTTGTAAAATTATTATGGATCCTTGAAATGTAATAAAAAGTGTATTTTTCTAAATCTCTGTGTTGGCTACAACAACACACTTTTTTCGATAAAACAATTCATTATTATGGTTTATAACATAATAGAAAAAAAAGAATTTACCATCAAAATCTAGACATAGAAAATCGTATTACATAGTGTAAGCAATTTCAATACATTAAAACAAGTATTATTCAATTAAATGGCATATTATCGTAAGCTGTACTTCATTCAGTTGGGAAAAATTGTCCAGATCAACGAAATCAAAAGCTCTTGTAGACTGATTGAATGTACTTGGGATTTATAAAACCACGAGCCTTGTTGACATACATTTTGATGTCGTTCAAGCTGTTGTGATGCCCTTTATTAGTCTTGGACTCCAGGAGCACTCTGATTAAAATGTCAAGTGTCTTAGAATTGGAGTTCCAGGTTAGTCTAATTCTTTTCACGGAAGTTTATAAAATTTAAGACACACAACCTCTCACTTTACGACACCGATATACCATTAAATTACCGTTTATTAACGTACAATCCCTATTTGTATAAAAAGAAATAATTATTTTTTACGCTGACATGGATATGGGGCTCGTCATCACAAAAGGAAGCTGGAATATTTTTTGTCAAAATTGAGTGTGGATTATATTTATATATTCTTTGAAGTCTATTTCTCTCAACAAAGGATTCTAATTAACTTTTTTATATGATGCAAATTGTGCTTGATTTATCCAAAACTGATCGTCACAATAAAACATGGATAAATAAAAACTATAATTAAAATTCTTGGGTATCTTGACTTATCCTAGATATTTGAATAATAAGCAGATAATTAACACAAATATGTCTAGGAATTATTCGGAAATACAAAAATAAATTGGGATTTTCCCATGTTCTTATTTTTAACTCAAGGTTATTTTTATGTTGACACATAAAATATATTAAAAAAATATTTTTCTGTACTTAAATATATTTTTTGATATCTTGATTATGTATTGAACCAACTTCTTAATCATTATATTATTTCTTATAAACTTTTATTTTTTTATTTCGTGTCTCTATCATTTAAATACATCAGTCAACTCTGAAGATGAAATAAATGTCTTCATTTCCTGGATGGAAGTTAATGTTATGGTTTATATATATAATTGTAAAAAATATAACCTTAGACGAGCGTGATACTTTTTGGAGTTGCAACCTAAGCAGAGTTTCCCCTTTTCCAAAGATATTATAATAACGTATGTGACAATTGTTAAAATCCTCATGAGGATACACTTAAATTAAAGTACGAATTGGGAACCTGCAGAACATTTGTATTTTTACTAAATATTTCACCACATTTTGAAAATTCAAACGTCAAATTCCTATATTATATCGCGAAACCTTTCCTATAAAAAAGAAAACAGATAAAAGGGTCAAAATCTTTTTTATTTATTTTTGTTAACACAAATGACACCGTCTAGCGGCAAAATAATGCAACTCACTGATATTAATATTATTTAATATAAAGTATAGATTAATGTTACTCACAAAAGGGAGCTTTTAAAATTATTTTCAGTATGCGACATTTTCTTTAAACAGATAGTTTAAACGAGAATTTAGTATCTGTCGCGGTACCTTGGTGATTTTTTTTAGCTTACTCATCCCTATTCTTTCCCAATTTGGACTATTGTCCAATTATTGTTTGAAATTGTGTGCAGCTTAATGATAGCTCATTCTAATTCAATCAACCAACGTATAGAACAATTATATGGAGAAAAAATAAAGAAACATCGACAGATGACTACAAAATACAAGGTATATTTTTTTGTTAGCGAGGTAACGCCGTGATTAGCAAGCAAGGATCACTTTAGCTTTTATATTGATCTCTATCAACAGATATGTCGTAAAGAGGAGAGTGCGCAGGATTATATATATATATATTTTTTTTTTTTTTTTTTTGGGGGTATAAAAAAATACATTAACATATTTAATTAAACTACAAATATAATGTTTTTTCCAATATTTTTTTTCAAAACTTTACAGCTGTTCACAAAAAATTTAATTTTTTCGAAAAAAATTTTAAAATATTAAATTATTTGGAAAAAAAATATCAAAAATCCATACATATTCTCTAAAAATTAAACTTTTTCGAAAAAAATTTCAAAAAAAAACAGCTGTTTACAAAATATACATTTTTTGGAAAAAAAATTCAAATATTTAAATATATTTTGGGGAAAAAATTTGAAAAATCCACAGCCATTAAAAAAAAAAAAATTAATGTTGTTTACAAAATTTCAAGGATTACATTTTTGGAAAAAAAATTTAAGAATCCAAAGTTATTCAAAGGAAATTAAATTATATTTCAAATATTAAAATTTATATTTAACCACAAAAATTTCTTAATTTGGTGTAGGGAAGGGGGGCTACAGACCCTCCCGCCCACCCCTACAGACACCCTTAGTATATCAAAGTTCCAAAATATATATCCTTTAATATATTTTTTCAATCCAGAATATTTCAAAAAAATTTACCTCTCTAGTTATGATTACCCTTTAATTCTTGAGAAGGGAACATGTAAGTATAAACTACATCAGCACATAGATAATGCAGAGTAAGAATTAGGATTGGTTGTGAAGATATAAGGATCCATATTATTGGACTCAAAGTAGAATTTAGGATCTACTTCTTTGTAATTTTCGACAATAACTTTGCTAGATACTGAATCGAATTTGCGTTCGTATATTTCGTCTAATATCCGCTTGCAGCTAATTTAATTAAACATTGTGACATCTCTGCTACTCTCATCTTAAACACTCTTTAAATTGTCAGAGTTACCTTGCTAATTTTCGGTTATTTTTTTTTAATCTATCGCAAGGTCATATTTTTACAACTCTATTAATATATAGCAATCATAGGTGTAGGCGAGTGATTCTAGGTGGATTTGCCATGAACATTTTTGGTTTTTATGTTTTTGCTTTGTACGTATTCAAAATGTGATGATTTCGCCTTGATGTGTTTTCGCCTTGTATTGTTTTGCCTTGGATAATAATAGAGGGAATACTAGTTAATCACTAAATATTCATAAGATATAAACACACACGTCTGCAAGATAATTTACTCCCGAGTCAAAGGGAGGAAAGCTCAGAGTGAATGGTGTACGCGAGCACAGCAAAATCTATGATTGTGATAACTGATAAGTTAATAAAGTATGTTTATGTATGATATAAATCTATCATATTCACAAATGCATGTAGCCTTTCATGGACGAGGATCTTGATCTATAACTCTAATGTGATCCTTGATGTAGGTAGAGATTTCAATTTCTGTTTATGGCATTTTGATGAAGAAATGTACTGCATATGAATATTAACCATTTTGGGCCATGGAACGTCGCAGTAGCCTTCCTTGATTCCTTCCCAACGTTTTGAAATCTGCGTATTATTTACCCCTGATTATATCCAGTGCAAGGCTCCCACTAAACGTTCCTCCCAAAGGCAGCCCTGCTAGTTATTCAAATATACAGTATAAAATATGTCCTGCTGTTATGTAAAAATAAAAAAAAATAAAAAAATTAACGTGACAATCCTGACAATTTGAATAATGTTTAAGTAGAGAGCACCTTAAATGTCATAATGTTTTAAATTAGACTGAAGAGATGTGTAAGAATTGATCCAGCACGTTTGAAATTTGTGAAGTACATTTATAAATCAGTTATCTTTCAAGTTTCATAAGTTAATAGTACATAGTACCTAGCTAAAATTTACCTCAAACTATTTAGAAAAAAATAATGTAACAAACTGATGATGAATATGTTTTATTCACATAAATTATAATAATTTTTGTAGCCAGAGTCTGAGTCGGTACAATTTTTCTGACACCTGACTCAATCAAAACGGGTAGCCCTGCTCCAGAGCAAAACCTTAATGTGACTCTCTGTCATTCATGATTCTGTTCAGATTGAAGCTACAATAAGTGTTCCCACTTTCTAGGACATATTTTATACGCCTCTACCCACGAAACTTGATATCTTCCACAAAATTGAAGGAACACCCACAGACACCCTTTTTACGTCTTTGTATATACAGTGTGGACAAGGTAAATCCGGGATAAATTTAACGGCTAACTAGGAGACATGTATAAGAGATAAAAAGATCATTTTTTATACATTTGAAGGCTACATTAAATGTAAAATTATTATTTTTAGTGAAGACCTTCGTTCTCGATAATGATCTGTACACGGCGTCTGAATGCGAAGTATCCCTTTGCTACATCGTGGGGATCCATGTCATTCATTCTATTGACGATTGGGGCCTTCAAGGCCTCAACTGAGGCATGAATATTCTTGCAAGCAATCCTCTCTACCCTGTCCGACAGGTAATAAACATAGAGATTGAGATACGATCCGTTGGCGGGCCGATAAAATGGAGGTCAAAAATCCGGCATATTTTGTCCAAAGAACTCTTGGATAATCTTGCCTTTTTGAGCAGGTGCTGAGTCTTGCTAGAATGTATATGGTTTCTCATCAGTGTTTTCATTCATTCATGGGATGTCCATTTCCTTGAGAACATCCTTGTATACATACATACAGTAAAGATATTTCTCTTCAGAATATCAGATTTGTGCTTTTAAATTAGTTTATCAAAAACAAAGAACTTTTTATCAAATTATATCATTAACAAAAAATAATTAAATATAATTAATTTAGTCAATATGGAACAAAAAAAGTATTCATTAGGATATTTTAATTAGATTTATCCAATGAATAATTATGATAAAATAAAATATTAATATAATATAATCAATTCAAACGTATAAAAATACTAATTCAGGTAATCAATTTATCAATTTGCTTGTTTGTTTTCTTTTGGGGGGGGGGGACGAATGAATCTGATATTGTTTTTTTAAGGACTTCAAATAGAGCTTTTAAATCTAGAGTTATCATACTTGAAGTTGGTTCCATTGAAGATCTAAACAAAAAAAAATCAATAAAAATAAATACATACGGCCTGACTAAAAACTTGTTATCATAATTTTTGCAATTAAAAGCATTTTGGATTCCAAATTTTGTCGTCTCTAAAAATTTTTATTGGTTAAGTTATTTTAATTTGACTTTTCTAAAAAAGAAAGTTTAAAAATACAAACTTGTCTATTTTAAAATAATTTATTTAAAAAGTTTGTTGTTAAATTTGTCTTTCTTAAAACAAATTGGCAAAATTCAGCTGTTAACTTTGGTATGCTCAGGGGAAAACATTTCGCCGAAACTGTCATTTTACGATTAATTGTGTTAATTATTTTGGAGAGGGGGGGGAGGTCAATTTACACAGTTTTTCAGCTTATGAGAGAAATTGATCGATTCCACTCATGTTTGTCTTATTCCTCTCTTATATAAGTGTTCAGATTTCAACTACACCCCGGTAAGTCTTAAAAAAGTTATTCAGGATGTTTATCCAAGCCATAAATACTCTAAAAGACATTAAACCATTTGCAGATTAAAAATGGGAATTATGTAATCCCTATACCAGGTGTAAACTTGAAACTTACACTCTGGGAAAGAAAAAAGAAAATAACCTGTCATTCTTTAATTATACATTTAAAAAATATATATTTATCAATCTTTTTCTGAAACATATCCAATCTGAAATGGTTTTATTCTACTCAGCTGTATGAAGACAAGCATCTTACAAAAAGAGTTGCATGTATTGCAAATGAAGTTCGGGTCCATATCCCGTCGTCGACAGAGCCCTTCATCGCTTCAACTTTCGGTTGACGGATGCTACAGGCCCTCCCCGATGTGCAGCCAGATTGAAAAGTCGAGGGAATTAACATCTGGACTGTATTGTGGTCACATTATCTTGATACAGAAAGCGATGTTGTTAGCTAAGAAGATCTGATTAATTTTGATGTGAGAACGGGACTCATCTTGTTGAAAGAAAACGTTGCCGTCCGGAAAATTTGCATGGACCTAGGGGAGCAAGTTGACCTTAAAAACGTCGATGTACATGGCATGGGGGTGCAGATACTTAGTTGTGTCCTTTTTTATTGCGCCCTTGAGAACATTTGCATTAATTATAGACCTTTTTCGGACCCCTCCTTTGGAGTCGTTGTGGTCTAGCATCTTTTTAACATTGTAGAGGACTTCTGAGCCATTCCTGTCAGCCTGGCCACCTCTGTTGGAGTGAGGCCCGCACAAAGAAGAGTTTATGGCTCAAGCCTTGAATCTCACTGCGATGACCTTTCTCATCCGATTAAAAAAGCATAATCAAAAAGCAGCAAGTACTTGAGATACATGGCACAGATAGTTTTAATTTCCCTAAACCGGACCTTTCAAATCAATTTAATACTAGCGTGTACTTTTTAAGTTTCTACCCGGTATAGGGACGCAGGCTACAATGTAATGGCAATAAATTATGAGTCGTAAAGTTTAAGTTCTACAATTTTAATCATATACTTTATGTAAGCATTTACCATCAAAATATATTGCCTTTAGATGATTACATTTATGTATTATAATTGGTCGTAATTTACAGAGTCAATATTTTCATGTCGGAACATCAACCTTGTATTTAATTAATAAAATATTATTTTTCAAGTTAGAGCATGTTTAATAGGACATGCCATAAAAACTGCAAGGATTTATTTCATGTCTTCACTACAAACACATACATCAACGTATCCATGTGTGATAAAAACTTGTTTGATCAGTTATTTAGTATGCAATAATTAAATCTTCCAAAAATAAATAGACTTGTATTAGGGAGTGAGTAGTCCACGCCTGGGCGTTCAAAACAAGTTCATGTTGGGCACTTTTAATTTTTATCATCTTCAAAGTCATCATTATGAGGATCTGTAACCAGTTTAAGAGACGTTTTATTGGAATATGATGATGATTTTTGTTTGTATAATTACATCAGCTTTTAATAAATATATATATAACAACCTTGAGAAATGATTCATTCAAAATGTTGTTATAATAAGAATCACAAATCCTTTGTTTGTGAGTATTTTTCTATTTTTGTTGGTGGGAGGGGTCATGCAACATTTTTTAAAGGGCATTTATCTTCTCATAATCAACTCTCAATCACAATACTCATTATGCAATCATTATTTCTTGATGGACAATTACAATGGTTATGTATATAATTTTCAATAGAGCGTTTCATTGACATCATAATTGAAGGCGATGGCATCTTGAGGAATTATAATTCCTTTGATTATTTTATAAAATAAAATAACTTCCAATTAGACCTAGATGAAACTTCATCAAATGGCTTTAATAATAATAAAAATCTGCATTGATTACTATTTGATGCCAATGATTTTATAATTAAATCAAAGAGATAATCATAGGAAATTTTTATGATATGGCTAGATTTGCATAATTATTATTTTTTGGATAAATTAGGGACATGAAAAGTAGAATCATTCATAGTGATGCTAATCGGTTGCATATTTTACCCCGTATTGTGTGAGTCCTTAGTTATTAAGTACAATCCAGTCATAAAACTGGTCCTATCATACCTTAAAGACTGTCACAAGTGGCAACAGTTTTCTAAATCCGTGATTTGATCATCAGTTAAGGTAATCCTGGATGAGGAGCCTGACATCTTCAAACGATTTATATTGAGAAGAACATTTATTTCCCTCCCTTATATTTTATTTTTCATGAAATTTATCAATTTTTTTATTCTGACAATCGATTTCGGTTGCTTTAAGTGCAATTTTTAATAATTTCAAAAATAAATTGATGATAATTCGTCGAAGAATTCACATAATTATTATTTATCATGCTTAATTTTGAGAAAAATCATAGCAGCTTGCTATTTGTTGATGGTTCAAATATAAGCACATGACACTAATTTGATGAACCAAACAATTCATGATCAATTTTATTTTGTTTATTTTTGATAATTGTTATTGTTAATGCATTGGTATTTTCAAAAAATATATATTTTTTACAAGATATTAAGATCATAATCCTGTTTTAAAACATGATCCTTTCCTGTCCAAGGAAGCATTTATAATTGATAGATTCTCAAATGGATGTATAATACTCACTTATTTCTTCCATCAATGAAACTCTCTCCCCCCCAAAAAAAAAAAAAAATTAATCGAAATAATGATAAATGTTCATATCAGAAAGAACCATCCGTTTTTTGTAACCTGTCCTTCTAGGTGTTTCATTTACCTAAAGAGACAAAGAGACTCTAAGGAAAGAGGAACCAAGACATTTGAAATAATTACAATAGGAAAAAAAAGGTGTATATACGTACTTCAATTATGTTACTTTTCACGCAACCTTGATCAAAAAAATATAATAACCAGGAATAACAATGATTAGAGATTTTTCATCTATAAAAACTAAAAGAATATAAGAGTCAATATATGTATTGTTAAAAACTATTAGAAATTAATAAATGAGGAGTGGACATGCGTACCAAATGAACTTTTTTTAGTTCGTGGCAATCCTTTATCTTTTACGTCTAAGTTCAACCACATATATACAAGGTTGGTCAGCAAAACATGAGCTCTCGAGCCTCTTGGCCTTCATGGCCTTTGTCAGAAGATTATGCAGGGTAATTGTATATGAATGCAATCCCAAATTGTCCTTTACAGTACTCCAGATGGTCCTTGCAGGTACGAGGAAGTCATTGGAAATGCCATTCATCGACTTCGTGAGGTCTTCCTTGAACCTTTTCTCCGAGCTGAACTGGAACTCCGGATCTCTCTTTAAAGTGTTCCCTCCACTTTCTACTTTACTGGAGAGATCGTCTTCATCATTCTTCATCTTGACCATCTTGAAAACCAGGCACCTAGATCACTTCACAATGTCCATAATCCTAGCCACTTCAACTTCAGGATTTAAGGTTTTTATATTGACCACTGCCAGCAAATATGTCGTTTATCAAAATTACTAACGTATACTTTTCTTTTTGAAATTGTCTAACAAGGATTACACAATTTTCCCATCCCTGTCAATGAAATAAAATAAGATCAAAATATCATTTGTTATATTTTTATTGTAAAAAACGATCCAATATAAATAGGTGACCATATACCTATATTTAAAAATGAGGCATTTGATAACCTTGATATTGCATATAAATAATTTTGTAAAAATTGTGAGTTATGACTTTTAGATCCCTCTTTTTTTATATAGATATGTATTGGGGCATTTATATTTTAATAAATACATTTTTTGTTTTGCATAAAAATATGATAAATGACTATCTGAATGTTGTCATACTTTAAATGACATTTGAACACAAAAAAACACACTTTTTAATGCATTTTTATGAATGATATAATGTGACATCATTAATTTTTAATTACGACCAAAATAAATTGACAGCATAATTTCATTTTTTGACAAACACCGCAGTCTTTTAAATAAAATACTTCGATTTGATAAGATACTTAGATATCTAGGTATCTTGGAATTTTACAGCAATACATAGTCAAAGACTATGTTACTAGAACAAGGTTAGGAAACAAGAAAATGGCTGGGTAAGCACAGCAGATTTATTAAGTAAATATTTCTCTTTCTATTTCTGGTGACGTCATTGGGACAAGTTTTGGTTATTAGTAAAACATAAAATTTATACAGCAAAAATATGTGGTTACTCGATATTTCTTAAGCAATATTTTACTAAATATAATGCCAAAAGTTTAAATTTCATAAATTATTAAGACATAGACGCAACACATTTTGATAATGAATATTTTGAAATATTTTTTGATTTTTAAGATATTTAATTTAATTAGGTAAATAAAATTAAAAAAGTGCTGTCTCTGTTTGTAGAAACCCAAAAGGCGTTTCATACCACCGATTCCCGAAAGACCTTTCAACAGGGAAGACAAATTTAGTACTGATGAAGCCAAAATTTGTGCTCATCATTTGTGATCCTTGTTGTATGATCATTTATTAAATAGGAAGAGAGATATTTATTACATAAATCTACTGTGTTTGCCTTGCCATTTTCTTGTTTCCTAAATTTGTTCTAGTAACATCGTCTTTGACTATGTTTTGCTGTAAAATTCCAAGATACCTAGATCTCTAAGTTGCGATATTTTTTTGTACTTGGCAATTTCAAGAGTCTTTAATTTTATTATTAATGCTTCATTCTTGAAGAAAGAACATCTTAGAATTAAGTAATCACAAGTGCGTGTGATCATGAGAGACAGAGAGTAATATTAAGTATTTGTTGGAAAGTGATAAGTGTAAGACCCTTTTGGAATTAAGATTAGAATTGAGGATCGACAAGGGAGTAATTCCTACCTATACTATTGTTACGTACGGAGTTGAATTTGGGTGTATTTCCTTGTTCTGAGACACTTTTTCCGTTTAATTGTTTAGTTTTATTCCATTCATTCGTTCATTTTTGAACTGTAGAAAAAAATGCGAAATAATAAAGTGTTGTGGGAAGGATAAAACTAATATTCCCATGACATGGCAACAAATCCAGTCAAGTCAGATCTCGTCAATATAAGTGTACTAAAGCAGTGGCTTCCAATTTCCAATTCCAATTCCAAACGAACCTTAAAATATGTGGTTAGACAGTGTGCGACCTATATAACTATCATTGAGAGATGAATATGCAATTTGGAGTGCATATTATTCAAATAGATTACTTAAAGGCTATATCAGCCCTATAAAGTTTAACTCAGAGGTAAATAATATACGTTATTTGACTATGAAGAATTTAATTTTACTTATATAAGAAATAATGTCAACGACTAAATAATCGAATATATTATAAATATTAAATCGGCAATTTATGTCCAACTTGGAATCATTTCTATATATTAGTGGATGAGGAAATAAGTTTATAAACGAATCAAGGTCTTAATGTGACGGATGTGTTCTCTGTATTGAGCACAGCATGCAAGCTAAAATGAATTCGAAATTGAGGGCGGATTAAATTTATATTCAACAACAAATTATCGTCAATTTCTATCAATAAATTATTATTTTAAACTCTTTGGTTGTGCGGGAAATTGAAATTAAATTCCCTTAATTTAATTGCCATAATAAAGAAAGAAAAATTGATAGATTTTTACTCAAAAGTGGCTTTTACAATAATTCTTTGAAATTAAATAAATGTGTATTTTAATTCATCCAACAAATTTAAATACAAAGCCAATAATTGACCCAAATAAGTCGTTGTAATAATTGGTTGTCTTTACCCTTTACTGCTAAAAAATAATTAGGGATTTTTGGTATTCTTGGTAGGAATTCAAGATTATTTTAATGCTAATGTACCAAATAACTACTTTCCGTCTCTTTTTTTAATCTAAAACGCAATGCTTCATCTACCTACGATCTTCCAAATGTGTCCTTCACAGTCAGAGAGACAGACAAACTTTGGCTAATTTTAATATGGGTAGTATTAAAATTAATGATAGAGCCCCTGTTATAAGTTTTCTCTATAAATATATATATTTGTGTTCTGGGGCCTCTGAAGATGAGGTTCCTGTTCATAATGAATCCGACATGACAGTTTAATATCCTCTGATAATACGGCACTGCTGTAAATATTATAATTACTAAAGAGGAAACTTTGCTCTAATCAGAACTTTTTAACTAAAGAAATCACTCAGTAGAATGTTTTTTATCATTATCAAAACTTTATTCCAGACTTTAGAGGCACTTAAATAAGATCGGAAGTAAATGAACCAAAAAAAATATATGAGATTATTTAAAAATTTTGCGAACTTATTTATTACATCCTATTTATTTATAACATCTGCCCTGGTGATACATAATCTGTGACCAATCATTTTAGAGCACCCAAAAATGCTACTTTACATATTCACAAACATCTTTATTAATGTGTTAGATTTTACACTACAGTGTCCATCTTGTCTTGAATAAAACTCTAATTTTATTAAAGTATTTAGCGATAAAAATAAGGAATGAATGTATATGTAGAAAATTGCACTCTAAGCTTACATAGAATACCTATTTCATCAACGACATTTCCGTAGTCTAGTGGTTTGTAAAGGGTGTATTCTGAGACATTTCATAGGTAGTAGTCAAATACTAGCAAATAGTCAATATTATCATGCCAATACCAGAACTTCCTCCCCCCGTAAAAGGAAAATTGAGGCAATCGAAGGAAGATAGTTTTAATTTGATCATCCATATCATGAGATGTTCGAATTTGTCCTTCGAATTCCACGAGGCACGACGGGAGAAGAATTTATCTGAGGAAAACTTCCAGATCTTATAAGGGAGAAGAACAGAATCCTTCGGAATGGGATACCAGGATAGAAACAATAATGCGACCCATTCACGATGAGTAGAGAATGTTAATATTTCAAAATGGGATCACTTATAAAATCCAAAATAGGACAAAAATTCTTGGAGATGCATATTTTTTAAATAGATTTTTTTTTTTAAATTATACATTAAATATTTATCTATAATAAAAGTTATGATATTCTACATCACTATGTACCATGTATAAGGGACTAAAAGAAAGGTTCGTTTTTCATCATTTTTCAGCCTAAAAATGAAAATATATCGAGTTTAGAACAAGATACAGAATCAATCAAAACACTTTTTAATTATAAAAAAACACTTTGAGATACATAAGTTTTATTAATCCTACTTTTAATTTGGGGATTGTTTTAAGAGTAAAACATCACTCTGAACGATAGTAGTCCCGAATTAGTATAATCCCAGATATTTCAGAATTCCGATGAATGAGATAAAAAATGAGATCAGTTTTGGATTCTGCACTGAATGATTAATTCCTTTTTTGACATGAATTCTTTTATACAAAATGAGTTTTCCCATCTGTAATGATTTCCCGTTGTATATATTTATATATATTACCTGTATCTTCAAAGACAACAAAATGAAAGCCATATAAATCTTGTGTTGGAAATGTTTGCGCGCCAGAAGAACCCAACCGAGAAACCAATGACCTTAGGATCAGCCATACGGCCGTTTATGGCATTAAAAAGCGTTTTAAACCCAAGGAACGGTAGCCAGAAAGTATAAGCAAAGTCGGAAACGAACAATACGAACAAAGGCCATGATTACCTATGCGTCTCAAAAACTGCCTTTCGAGAAAATCATTGACAATTCGTGTTATGGCTTAGAAGTTGAATGGGAGAGAAGTTCAAAGGATCATTAAAGATGACTCGGGAGCAACATCAAGAGGAAGGAGTAAGAAGCATCTCATTACGACCACCACAAAGGAGAAGTGGCTGTGTGAGCCGAGCCTCTTTTGAATATGTCCAAGAACATGGTACCTTACAGGTCCCCCGATCTTAATCTTTTTGATTATTACATCAAGTCAAAGTTCGAGGGAGCTTTCTACAACATGCCTCACGAGTCAATGAGATCTATGAAGGTCACATGGGCTAGTTTGTCAGAAAACTATATCCGTAAGGTTTGTGTGGTCTTCAGGAAGAAGAACGAGGCTCTCATTGAGTCTGAGGGAGGCAATATTAAATTTAAAAAAAGTTGATTTCCGTTATAATTCACAGGAAATCATTTTAATTTTGTTTTCACTCTCTACAGGATCTAGTTTCTGATAAAGTTGAAAAACTATCTTCAGTTTAAACTTACATATGACGCATGGGGTATAAATTATAAAGTCATGCAACTTGACCATTCCTTTTATCCAAAAAAAAGAAAAAAAAAAAAGTGGAAATTTAACGTTGTACGATTTTTCATTTTTAAGAACAAATCTAACAAAAATACATTAATTCCTTTTTTTAAAAGCTTTTGATTAAAATTATATGTACACCTATAATCATGTGAGTTGCAATAAAATAAGTAACTGATTTCAAAACAGGGTTTGTACTACTTTTTAACATAAAATAGTAATTGATTTTATTTATCTCTGCTGATAAAAAAAGGATTAGGTATACAAGTAATCCTTAAAAAAACTGATGTCAATAAGGCTCTGTTTTGTTACATACAAATGTATTGAAAGGATTTACTCTTTGACAGGTTGACATTTAATAAACATAATACAGAAGAAAGTAGATCAAACAAACTATTCCTAAAATGTTGTACACTTCTATGATGCATAATCTAACGTTCTTTGATTGTAGGAAACACATCGGCTGAAGAGCTCCAGGCTTCACACGTAGATGTTGCTATTTTTTTTTTATTCATCTCATTTTCAGTGTGTGCCAGCCTTCAAAAGACAACTGGCAAAATTTCATAACAATAAGTTCTTTAGTCTTTGAGTTGTTATGCTGATTGTGACGTTACTTTTGTTATTTCCAAAAGAATGGATCCATAAAATTTCGTGTTTTAAGTACATACTCCTTCTTGATGTTAAAAGATACCTTTCAAGCTATACAATGGCTTAAAAAAATGTTATAGGGACTCACTTTGCTTCCTAAAGTGAATGAAATATATAAATAATAGTAATAATTGGAAAAAAGCCAATTTTGAAATTTAAAAAAACGTGTTTTATTCCTTGAGCCCGGGACTTTTTGACCCACGTGCTATACATATAATCACTAAACTTAGGGATTATGAGCCACTTCATTTGCTCGAAATGGCTTATTTTTTTAGATTGGTGTGAAAAATTAGATTCGAGTTAGATTACACAAGAACTTTGATGATTTTTTGAAGATATTTGTGGAGGGGAAATCCACTTGCAACAACCCTCACTCATTAGGCGGGAAAACCATAGAAAAAAAATCCTTTTTTTGGAGGTCAAGTTATGTATAAGTTGCAATATATTGATAAAGGGCCAAAGTCATCAATGAATGTTATAATTGTTTGGAGTAGTTTGTAGGCCAGACAATGCAATATACATGTTCGAATCGGTAAGTAAATATGAGTTTTATAAATCATCAAAATTGTAATACGAAAATGGAAAATTTACCTGATTGTTTCACCATCGGCATAACATAAGCTCTAATTAATATTTCTATTTAATTCCATTACAAAAATTGATTTTCAGTAAGTTATTTTATGCGATGATGAATTTATGGATCGATTTGTGAAGGAGTATGTCCATTATAAAAAAATGTTAAAATTAATTTTGAGAAGGAATTTTCAGATAACTCCTTAAATACGGTGAAATAGATCATAGATCATCCTAAAATGATCTTTTAGCACTTTACAAAAAGTTTATTCCTGTTTTACGATAAATTTAGACTTGAAACCTTTATTTTTCTCAGTTCTGTTTGTTCTCGAATAAATTAAATGTTTTTTGATATAATAAAAATAAGCATGCTTACATAATTAAAACACAGGGAATTTCAATCGAGTGTCGGCAGCTAAAAAAAATTATTTTCGGAACTGAAATTTTATATACCGTTTTTTAATAGTACGTATTAACTTTCCATCACTAGCCGTTTATCAATTTCCAAAAAAAGTAGGTTTTACACCTCAAAAAAGCCCGCCTGACTCTGGAGTAGCATAATTTCAAAATGTTGTAGTCAAATAATTTTCAATAGTGGGTGTCAGATTTGGAGTTGAATAATGCAAATAAGTCAAGTCGAAGTTGCACAAAAATCCTCCGATTCTACAACCTTGTTTTAAAACTTATATTTAATATAAATATTTATATTTACCCCTATACTGCCCCTCTTAATTAAAATCTTTCTATTTCTCAATTTTGTATAGTGACAATCAATTTAGTTATTTCAAGTACAATTTTCGAGACACCCAAAGGAGGAATATAAGAAGAATTTTTTTATAGAAATTGACGATAACTCTTTAAAGAATACAAATGTATATGATACGAAAAGAAAAGAAATATCATTGGACACAAATGAGTCCGTGAAAACTATATATTCTATAATATAATATATATATAACTATATATACTGTACTCAATATTTGCTTTTTTGAGGTTATCTATATTTCTTTTTGTTATGTATTTAATATGTCCTTTCTGGTTTTTATCTTCCTGTATATTCGTTTATGTATTTAAGTACTGAGTTTTATGTATTATAAATAGTGTCGTCTTATGTAAATATATTTAGAGTATAATTAGAATACACATGATCTAGTGTAACATTATTCCTCCACGTGAATTATTCTCCTCCTGTCTCTTGGTCATCCTGGATCTCTCCTATTATAAATAAGCTTGCGTCTCTGTCAAGACGCAACACTTTTGATAGTCTCGAGAGGTTTCATGAGTTACTTGACTCTGTAAGTACAAGAGTCGTTTGAAAAGTAAGTGCAAAGTCCGGCGCACAACTGGTGCGTAAAGAGGTTATGTTTAGTTAGGAGCATCTGTTGGAAGTACACACACATGTTTTCAACCAGATCGGTCTATCTCTTTATGTTTGGGATTCGTTTGAATCGAGGAATTGGTCGTACAGATTATGGCGACTGTCTTTTGGATTGGCAAGGAATAATCCTCATCGACTATCTGGAAAAGGGGAATACTATTACATGTGTCTTTTTTTAAGGATACTAAAAGGTCATGTCATCTACAACTTTCTTTATGAGCAGGCTTAGAAAAACGTGATAACACTTCCGATGTGCAAACAACAACTATACGTTATATGCAAAGGTCCAGTGGATCCAGTGTGGAATAGGCATATTAAAAAAAATAGAAACCGAAAATCAACATGACAACCCTATAATCTTTAAACTAAGTAGCGAAACGCAACCGTTAGCCTGAGAAAATAGTATGGTCAGCATTTTTCACATTTTTTTAGTAGATGTCGATTTTCCTGTGAATTCAATCCTTTATTTATACTGAAGACGGTAACACCTGTTTTTTGTTTATCAATATAATATCTTATATCCAAAGTTGATAATATTGTAGAGAAAAACGCGTGCAAGGGGAAGGGGGAAAAAGACATATGGTATCATTGTTTAAAGTACTGATGTGATTATCATCTGCCTGCTTTATTATGATTTTTGAGGGGGTATAACGAAAGTATTTTTTAGCAAAAATTTTAATGAAGATATACTACGTATAGTTGACTTAGACGTTTTTATCCGTTACAGTAGATTTGAAAACGTCACACTCCATGAAATTGTAATTCATTCTGAACCTTATTCTCAGAATAATAGCTAATGAAACGACAAAGTAATGTATTTCGAAATATATTTGAAGTTCAAAGTTTAAAAAAGATGGCTTTAATGAAGTATAATATACATACTAAAAATATACCATCATACATTTATCTTAAATATACAAAATTAAACAATTGGAATAATATAACTAATAACAATATATTACATATACAGAATATTGAAATAATAGATTGATCAAAATCATATTTTCTTGTTCTGACATCGGAAATTAAAAATCACCCTTACTTATATCTAAGGTTAATAATTTTGGTAAGAATACAAAAGCGTGCGAGGAGAAGGGAAAAAATACTTATGGCATCATTGATTAAATAATATACATCTTTTTCTATCAAGAACGTTATCATTCCCACCTTTATTATTCAATATTAATATAATATTAGATGCTGATAGTCGATAGAGAACTGAATAAAATACCTAAAATAACGTCGCCTTCTGTCTGGATTTATGAAAATGGAGGCCCAGGAATTTGAAAAATACTAATCGGATGAAAAACAGATGGATTGTCGGATTTGTCGATATAAATGTACCTTTAGGCCCCTGTCTATAATTACATGCCACTCATTATCCTCATCTCATATCAAGAGTATGGATATTCATCTATAAAATCAAGTCAACGATGAATACTTCAAGTCAGACTTTAACTTTTATCTCATAAAGATGCTTATTACATGTAATATAACCTTATCCATTGCTAGTCATCCTACGTTCAAAAAATGTATGGAGAAATACACGGGTACATTCTTCCCTTCCAGAGGAACAATCATTAATTAATGGAGGATGTTGGTAATAATGTCATTTATAAAAATACCCCCATTGTAAATTGTGAAATTAAAATAATTTTCAACATATTTAGAGTCATCCACACCAAATTACGAAATGGAATTCTGAATTTTGTACCATCTAACAGTAAATATTCATATTTTTTTAAAAATCTAATCATAAAATATGATTCTATTTTTGCTAAAATTATCAAGAATTATGATACACAACTCATTAAGTGGCAAAAACAAGTGCTTAAATGGTCACAGCAACGGTGGTAGTTGCATTGGGTGTAGTATTATAATTAGCAATTGTGTGTATCCTTCATAATAATAGTATGTTGTTATACAAGCATAAACGGCGGGGGGGAATATCTTTTTTGATGCCCTTAATGAGTAATATCGCTGGACATTACAACATAATTAGCTTCTGCACTAAATCTTTACGATGGATTTAATTCTAACATTTTTTTTATTAGTATATTTATTGTCGAATTTTATTATTATATCTATCCTGTTAATAATTGTAAATAACAACTTCCATATTAGGGAAAAAGGGTGATGATATTTTTGATTAAACTCCACGTCTGGCTTGCGTTCCGCAACTTAAAGTTATGACATATTTAACTGAATTCTAGGCTACACTAAGTTTTGCCAGTTGTAATTTGACATTTCCTTTGGTAAGTTTGACATTTTTGTAGCTTAATCGTATTCAGAAAGTTTTGGGGTTAAAGCCCTAGGTTTTACGTACGACCATCATTTGTGTTGTGTACGGTGACTTGAAAAAATTAATTTGGCAAAAAAAATGGAATTAACTTTTGATCATTTTCGTGCAATCATTTATCACAACATGAGTGCATTGATGAGCTTAAATCTTTGTATGGCGATGAAGCACCATACTGTAGAACTGTGAAAAACTGGTTTAATGAATTCAATCATGGCCGACGTTTGCTCAAAGACGAATTCCGTGAAGGTCGTCCAAAAACAATGATGCCGTGCGTGAAGTGATTATGCAAGATCGTCATGTAACATACCGTGAGATAGAAGCATACTTAGGCATTTTTTCAACCAGCATACACTCGATATTGCATGCACACCTGCCCGTAAAAAAGGTTTGTTCTCGTTGGATCCCGCACAATTTGACAATCGCCCAAAAAAAGGCTCATGTCGATTGGTGCAAAGAAATGTTGAAAAAATACGCTTGCGGTGTTTCAAAAGACGTTTATAAGATCGGCACAGGTGACGAATCATGGATCTATGACTATGAGGCCGAAAAACAAAAACATTCGACCGTGTTGTTCTTCGAAGACGAGCCAAATTAGCACATCGGCTCAAACCAGCTCCTTTTTTGACCGGCCAAAACGTCGAGTTGATAGGTCATCCGCCGTACAACCCTAACTTGGCACCAAATGAATTCTTTTTATTACTGCATATCAAGAAAAAAAATATGTGGTCAACGATTTTCGGCGTCAGAAGATGCTGTCGAAGGGTTTAACAACCATGTTTTAGAGGTGTCTCAATCGGAGTGGAAAAAGAGGTTCGACAATCGGTTTGAGCGCATGCAAAAGTGTATAAATCATGTTGAAGAATACTTTGAAAAACAATAAGACCATTTTTGATAATAAATATTGACATTTTCATTATCAGGCCAGAAATATATATATAGCAGCATACGTACGTACACATTATGCAGCCTTAACATTTTTTTAAATTTTATGTTCTTTATTTTATGTTGTATTCAGAAATAGTGGTTTTTTTAAAATAGAAAAACTCTATTTACAGGCCATCATGGCCTTGAAGACCAAATTTTTTGTTACCACAGCCGTTTTTGGAGCCTTATAAGCTACCTGAAAAAGTTCAGCAAAATCCATTTTTACGTTTGTGCGTAATTCGCGGACAAAGAAACCCACAGACATTCACGTTTAATATATAGATTAATGTGTATATAGACAAACCCCTCAATCAAAATCTTCTCTCTATAAAGATACCTTAAGTCTAAAAACTATTTTTATTGTTCTTCATGTAGATATAAACACTGGAAATCCAAAGCTAATAGGAAAAGAATCAATAAATGTAGTAAAACTCTGCAGATAGATGATTTAATACTGATATTGCTAGTCCATCAATAAGCTATGTTATTTAAAGGCTCCAAATATGGTGTCCGGTAAAATGATTGTGGTAAAAAGTTTACTTACAAAAACGTTGGGGTAATATTATTGTCTATATTACCATTGCGGACAAAAACGTTGTGGGTAATATCATCGTGAGCAATATGATTGTGAGTAATTTTATTGCAAGACAATATTATCGTATGCAATTTATATTATATTGGGACAACAACCTTTTTACTACAATAACTTTAGAGTTAACCTCCAAATAAACATCAATAATTATTTCTATAAATAAGTGCAATACTTAAGTACATTGATAAATACGTACTAAAAACTGTCTACTTTGAATGTCGAAAAGAACGCATTTTTATTTAAGAAAAAAGAACAATAAACATGATATTTGTTGAAAATTTGACGTTAATGATATTTATTAACCTATAAACTCTTTATTTTACTAAGTAATGAGTTACAGTTTCTTAAAAAAGATAAACAATTGATTTATTTAGAAATATTGTCCTCTGGATAAACAAAACCTTCTGAATGAATGTTTCCAACTGTTACCTTATTATAGAATACTGGTTTAATGTATATAGCTCCAGTAGAAGACTTGAAAAATACATTATCTCCATTGTATGGATTCCAACCCTGACTAAAACGCTCAGAATCAAGCGCGTCCAACACATGATCAATATTAATAATCTCCTCAGCCGAGATGATGAGATGTTCAGCATCCATACTATCCGTGATATTTCCAAAATTAAGAACATTTCTCAATTCATTAAAATTGGTTACTCGTCGACGAATCTTTTCGTATTTATCCTCCACCTTCAAATCCCAATCATTTTGCTGCAAATCACCAAAATTATGCCAATCTAAATCAAGCCTCTCCATATCCTCTACAATAATCTCATTTTCTCCAGGCTCATTCCAATCATATACAAGAACCAAGGAATGCTTTTTAGCTTCATTCAAATATTCTCTATTGAGTCCAAGGGATATATCATTCAAAAAGCTTAAATTATCCCAAACTGGGTCTTTGACAGCAACTTGTCCGGATCCATAGGTTTTTTTGAGTGTATCCGAGGTTTTCTTTGTATCAATGTCCAGATGAAGAATGACATTGGGTCGTAGGAGATCTCTATGCTTAATTTTAACAGTGTATTGGAATAGCTCTTTAGTAGAGGGACTGATGTAGTTGGAGCGAAGGGCGGCATTCATATGAGCAAATGAGGAGAAGGGATTCCCTTCCACCACAACTCCTTCTCCCGTGTTAAACATGTGTCTCATGGCAAAGACATAATTCGTGAACTTCACCAGGTAGTCCAAATAGAAGTAGCGATCTGCTGCTCCTTTGTACGATCCAAAAGGAGCGGCAAAGAATTCGGGTTCGGCATAGGGCCTATTGCGAGGCATAAAATGCTCATTATGTATACGAAAGTCCTGTCGATCCTGTGTGCGAAAGAAATATTCATCCACTGAAGGTGCTGGCATGTGCGCCATTCCAAATTCTCGAGCCAGGGCCTTGGCCAATTCCGTCTTTTCGGGGGATGAAGATCCACCTTCCACCATTATCAACTTGGTATTCTCGTCCCATCGTAGCGTTGTCTTGTCAATGAGTTGCCAAAACCAGTTATAGTTCCTTGTTAAGTAGGGGAAAGGACTTTTTCTCACGAATTTGGGATCACGGAAGGCTTTAGAAACCAAATTCCGACCAGGAACCCAGACGCAAGAAGCCATTTTCCCTTTTATTTACAATGTTCATCCATTGACGTCAAATCTGAAGGAAAATTCTTCTTTTCTTTTCCTTTCTAGCTATGAAACAGCTGATCATTTGTATTTAGCTACAAGCTAGTTGATATACTCTTCATTTTATATTTAATAATACGTCATTTGCTATTATGACATAGTAATACAACACATATTCTCCTTAATAAATCAAGTACTTGAACAATATTGCTTTAAAGGGAGCATTTTCACTTGAAGCAAAACTATATAATAATTAATAATACTCAGTGAAGAAATGAAAATGGCACTGTTAATGTCTACTATTAAATTAATATATTAATCATCATTCACCCCTTCGCTCGTCTATCTTTTTCTTGATTATATTAAAAGAATTACGTTATATATATGTATATCCTTTGAGAAAAAGATTATTCCTAAATTAATTAATCTATTTAATTTTGATAGTCAAGACTATTTCACCGTATTTAAGGAGTTATCCAGAAATCGCCTCTTTTATATTTATTATTATATCATCTACAATTCATATAATAAATTAATCTACTAAAACTCATTGTTATACAATTTTTTTTGTTATAGGATGATGAATCAATATACTATGAAAATTATTTGTAAGGCATAAGTCGAAACAGTTAGTCTATGTATTTATTTTAATTTGAGTATTTGGTAGAGATATGTATTTAAGAATTAAATAAATTGTAGATATTGAATAAGAATCTGCACTTAATTTTTTCATTAATTTTTATTAAAACTATCTATAAGGTTGCGCAGTAGATCCGGTGCCACTCCAGATATTTATGAACTCATTGCCACATTTAATAAGATCCAAAGTCTATTAACCTTGAGTAAAACCCAAGGTCTATTAACCTTGAGTAGTACCAAAGAATATATATTCTTTCAGTATAATTAAGTGAATATTACTTTACAATGATATTATAAATATTGGTGTCTTTATACAAAGATTGTTTTAACGTGCCGTGAGCATTGTTCATGTCTTCCATTTTTGGGCCTAAATGACCCAAGTTTTTTTAAACAATGAAAACTATTTTTCATTAATATTAAGGAAAATAGTGAACTAAAAAGGTTGTCAAAATTTTAGAGGCAGTGAAATGCTGTATTGAGCGAATTTACTTTACATTACAATTTTGATGTTGTCCATTTTGGGGGCCTAAACAACCAAGTTTAATAAGAATTAAGCCCTTTTTTTCAATTATATTAAGGAAAATAGTGAACTATTGGATGTCAAAATGGATCCAACAAATAGAAAAACTGAAATCTTACTGTCAAAAAAAAAAAATTGTCGTTCAATTGTCTTCTTATATATATATATATATATATACGTCTTAAGGTCACACATATATTATATCTATATATATATAATAGTATATATACAATTTAAACTTTTAAAAATGCTATTATAAAAGAGAGTAAATTAGTGTGATCAATAGCCTCATTCATCAATCATCAGAGCACATATAAGTTGAGTGTTCAAATTAAAACTTATTCTAATTTCAAATCCATTTAACTTTATGCGTAAATAAATGCAATTTACTTATCAATTGAATGCAATTACTTAAAATGCTTATTCTATACCAAAAACACAAAAAATGTTTTTGGGAGCTCAAAAAGACTAAATAAGAGGTTGTGAGCTGTAAATAAAAGGTGACTGGCGTCTCAAACAACAACTATACGAATAAGTACATCTGCTAAATTCATTCAAATCCAAAAAAGTGATGCGCAAAAAAAAAAAAAAATGAAATCGGTGAAAATTGTACTTTCGTTTTCTTCAGGTTAAAAAAGGGACTTTAAATGGAATATTGGATTTGGTGATAAAATAAAGTTTGTAGAAATTTGTCTTAATATTTATTTCTTTGTTTTGCAAAATTAGTGTAAAATAGCTTGTCCATTTTCTTCACGAATTTCGATTTGGTAATTTTTTCACAAAAGTCAAAGATGGACTTCTCATCGAGGCAATTTCTTTCATACATGAATATTGGTATGTTATTTGAAGTTTATAACACATTTTTTTTAAATTCATAATAATAAATATAATTTAATGAAAGATGAAAATTCTTTGCAGAATAGGCTATGAATAAAAAAAACCGAAATCAATATGCTAACCCAGCCAATTTGAATTATGTTTTGGACATAAAGAAATAAATTATGAATGGTTTCAGAGGGAGATAAAGAATAATGTTCCTGACTTTCATTTGATTATCTGTGACAAGAAGGAAATAAACAAGGATATTGGTAAGAATTACTCTGATATCGCACCCAATTCTACTCTGATTCCAAAAAGGACTTACAATTATAAATCTGCAACAAATCCACAGGGTTACACTCCGTCTTTTAGGAGCACACAGGAATGTTCAATCAGATTTTGAATATAATTGAATCTATTTAGGAAAGGAGGTTCACTACACAGGAATTAAATAATAATGACAACAGCGAAGGAAAAGAAAATTCATTCTTCAGATTACCAATTATAAAAAAACAAGCCAGCTAAAAAAATTCAGGCCTACATTACTGATTATAATGCTTACCCGCACCGAAGGGGACATACCCATAAGAAGAAATAATATTGTATTGACCAATATTAATATAATTTTCCGCTTTCTCCTTGGCCCGAGCAATTTAGGGTACCCTTTACTAGTATTTTATATTATTTGAATGAAACTTAACTTACTACATAATCATATACAAACACTATCTGAATTTGAATATGATTTATTTTTAAAGGGCAAATTCATCAGTACAAATGATTAGTTAAATAATTTTAACTAAAAGTTTACTTTTGAAAAACCTTTGACATAAATATACTTTGAAATTGAGTTGTATGCATTAGGTCAACTCATAACTTTTTTCCTAAAAAAAACAATTTTTTAGATTTTTAAATATTATACTAAATGTAAAAGTTCCTTAAAATACCAAGTCATATTGTATAAAATTACAACTACGCCAAATATTATATGCTTATTTTACCTATAGTTCAAAATTATATGAATTTATCAAGTTAAATTTATCATCAAAGATGATGGTTTTCTCTACAAAAGGTTGTGTGATTGGAGCTTGTGCTCCTCCAGAGTGTATTAGACCTAATTGATATTTAGTAACTATTTATTGCAGGCCTACAATGTCTTGAAAGAGATGAAAATAAAAAGGTGAGTATCCTATTCCGGGTATGCAAAAAAACACGAAACCAAAATTTACTCGGTAACCCTGACAATTAAAATAATATTTTGCAGAAGAGTAGCTTTGCTGTCCTAATGTTTTATTAGAATAGTTGGGAGCAGTCTGAAAGGGCTGAGAAGACCCATTCTCAATAAGGCCTCAAGAAGGTTCCATTCAAGTAAGCACATTCTTAGGTTGCTCATATTTAATATATTTGTAAGATGTTAAAAAGCTTGACAATAGAACAATTACAAGTATTGAAGTAAAAAGTCTTAAAAACGTTTTTGGCTCCAATTTCTTTGGGGAGATACTAAAGATTTTTATTATCGATGATGCAGCTGATTTTATAAAAACAGTCAAAAACTTTAAGCAACATTTTCCAATGATGTTGCCTGTCACTTGTCTCACTCATGGTCTTAACAGAACAACAACGCTTTGTCCTAATTACTAAGAAAATACCAATGCTTTTATCTCGGAAATAAAATTCTGTTCATTCATTCTCGTTATAGAAAATTTATTGAATACTATTCCGAGAAATTTAATTCAGTCTTAATGGTATGGATGAAAACGGTGATGCAATCAATAAATCAACAGCGGTAATATTATCGATCCATAACCAATATGGACCTTTTTTATAGGGAAATTTGAACACTCAACTTATGTATATGTGCTCTGATGATTGATGAATGAGGCCGTTGATAACACTAATTTACTCTCTTTCATAATAGCATTTTTTTTTTGTATCTGTAACTTTGTACAAGGGCGGGTTCCAGATGTTACCGGCCTGACTAAGAGATGGGTGTGGTTGTTTCATAAAAATTACTGTATTCAGGGGTGCACTCAGGCTTACGTAATGGAAAAGCCTGTGCCTCCCTCCCAAATCGAGAAATTTGCCTCAAAAAGAAAAAAAAGGTTATGCAGAATTATGTCTTCCAAAAAAACCCTCGATAACTGGTTCATTTTTGCAAATATTACAAAAAATATGTTAATAAAATGTTCCAGAAATTGACATTACTTTTTAAATTTCTAAGTTTGGGGTTAAGATTTTAATTTCAAAATACATCTTTTTGTGGCATTTCTTCTTAAAAATTGAAAATTGACAACTTTTTTTATTAGGAATCAGTCATAAAAACGTCCTTATTCGTATAGTTATTTATGTCAGTCACTTTGTATTTGTAATTCAACAGCCTTTAGATTAAAAAAACCACCCATGCAAAGTTCCTCGTAGGTACAACAATGGGGTCACTCATATAAATAGAACTATACTAAGACTCACTATCTTTTAAGGAAAAACTTACCCGCGAGAATTTATCTTTGGAACACTTATATTCTTCCAAAATTAGCACATTTTCTAGGAATGATCCGTATTAACAAAAGATCTCCTGGAATATGGTAAAAATTATTCCATAATATGGAATATGAAATATGATAAATATGGACAGAAAAATAACATGAAATCTTATAACTTCCCCGAAATAACACAAAGGCTTGGAACTGATATCCATCAAATTATTTAGAAGAATATTACTTTTTTTCCTGGTTTGGGAGACTTCTATGATAGTTCAGCAAGTTTGAAACGTTGGAGAGGAAGAAAGGATCTATCAAAAGGTCCAAACTGGACTTAGAGGAGTTAAAGAAAACATCCCAAGACAATCCCTGCATATCCATGAGAGTCCATACAAGATACCTTGGAGTTTCACAACAGACTGTCTAGAGAGCTATCAAAAAAGTGGATGGAAAGAGCCCTGCGAGGGTGCAGAGGCCACTGTTGACATCATCAATGAAAGAAACCCATCTCCTCTATTCCAAGAACCTTTTGAATAAGTATTTTGAGCTCTTTTTTGACACTTTTGGCCCCACTATAGCCATGATGCCAACCCCTTAACTACTTCTTCTGGGTGCATGCTGAGAGAAAAGACCTGGAGTCTCCGTCATCAAAAAAACTGATACCCTAAAAGCCACTGTCAGCCAGCATTAGGACGCCATGACATAGGACTATATCCGAAGTGGGTACCAGGCCTTCTGCTCCCATCCAGAAGTAATCATTGCCGCTAAGGCCAGCTACATTAATGAATAGAAGAGCTCAGACCCACATCTATTTATATTATTAATTTTGTTGAAATTCTATTGTTAATTCATAAATTATATCTTGTTGCATTTTTAAAATTCAAAGTGTTCAGATTTCGATGAACCACTCAGTATTTTCGTTAAAATCCATAATTGTTTCTTAATCATGTGTTTAATTAATGTAACTATTGGATACTCACAGTGATAATTTCTTTACACATGATAAGACGAAATTTATTTTCCAACAAATGGTTTTTTTTGTACGAAAATTATGAGACGACAAAATGAGAATTCTGTTTTGATTAATGATAGAAACATAGAAAGAACCGTGATATATTACATTATGAGTACGAGCCACTGAGAAGTGATATCCATTTACCCTTATCCCTTGCCCATGTATCGAGCCTGTATCCCCATCCCCTTGACGTGTCATAAGATTCAAAACTTCCTCCACATGTAAGTATATGTATATCTTTATTCTTAAAAGGTTGTTATAAAGAATTTCAACTTTTCCCTTTCTCAAATATTAAGATAGAAAAAGAAAATATGACGTTTAAGCAAACTTGTAAACCATACCCGGAAATGTAAGAAAATGAAATTGACACTGGCTACTTATAAAATATTCTCACCATAAATTTCTTAAATTGTTTCATGAAAATTATTTAGCAGTTGAATTTCAAATTCTTTTTTTGGCATGGGTATTATGTATTAACGTACACCACAATTGTTCTACAAAAATGTTGGTAGTTTTAACAACTTAATACATTTTTTAAATAATATATAGTAGTATTTTTTGGCATAGATGACACCATTGTAAAACCCACATTTCCTCTATCAAAGCTCCCCCTAATCCGAAATTAATATAGATACCGGGTGAAGAGTAAAAAATCCCACACTCAATCAATTAAAAATTTAAAAAATCCTATGCATTATAGTATCAATATAATATTGACTGTCAGGAATGTTTACTTATTTTTCAATTGAGATACGAGTGGAATCAAAGTTGTACGTAAAACTAAAGGTCACAGCTTTGATTCGTGCGAGTCACATACTCCAGCTGATATATCAAAGCTAATTGACCGAGAAGACTTTAAATAACGTAAAAATGAGGATGGAAGTGGATGGGAACGTTGGAAGATGGATTTCAGTTGGAGGAAACATATTATCAATGCAAATAACCTTAATAACATCATTGAGCATGACTTAAGCCTTAATACCTACAAGAAAACTCTTTGTTGGTGATTGAAAGTCTTTGGATTGAGTAAAGCGTGTGGGCCAGTGCAAAATCCGACTTAACAAGCTTACAGTACAAGACTCTTGGTCTGTTCGTAGTCCCCTCCCTCCTCACACTTTGGTTATTTTTGGGGAACTGAAGGGGAAGCTTTTGGGAGTGCGGTACACAATTAATGACCAACGAAAGGTCGCCATCATTACTACTTGAGCCGAGCATGGTAAAAAACTGCTGTGCAAACTTCCGAACCAGGCTGGAACTGGTCAAAAAGACAAAATGCTGCTGTATTGAGAATGTAAATAATGTTTCCCTTGATTGTATTTTTTTAAATATAACAATTTTTGTAATTTTCAAAAAGTGTTGTATTTTAGACAGAGGAGCCTGTATAAAACATTAAAGCATGAAGTACAATCTATGCATTTCTTTGTTGCCCACCCAGTATATGTAGGAATGAACATATGTGTGTTAAGTATCGAACTTAATGTTCATAATGCATGACCAAATTCGGCTCAAGTCTATAAAATTCAAAAGACGTATAGAGGCGGAAAACATATGTTATTTTGAAGGAAAATATAAGAATTTTTTGGTGTAATAAGCGATTTTTCTAAAAAAATATTGAAATTCTGCACATTCAATTTTTTTAGTATTCATTTTTTCCAAAAAATATTCATAAAATAAAACCTCCAAAAGGCTAACAATGGGGTTCGAGAAATTCTTATTCAACTATTTTAAATATATTTCATTTTTGATATATTTAGAGTTCCTCGAAATGGGCTGGTGTGTGAGTTATTTCTTCCTTCCATTTAGTTGAATGATCCGAAAAAGCCGTGATCTATTTATTATCTCGCAACCTTTCCACCCTAAAGAAAAACAACTATTAAATCATTCGTTAGTAGAGATGGATTTAGGATATTAAATTTTAAACACGGATAATTGAGTTTAGGTCATGGGTAGAACTAAATGTTTTATTTTTTAAACTGAATAGACACGGTAGTTGAACTTCAGACTCTGGTAAAACAGGTGTTATAGTATATACGAGTAATTTGTACTTATATAGTCTGAATTAGAAAGGACATTCAAATTTATAGAATTACGCACAAATTCAACTATGTCTTGTATGAGTAATGACTTTTTGAAAAACTGTCTAATAACAATTTTGCCGTCAATATATGACTTCATTTTATGAAAATGCACGCCCCCTCCCCAACCAATTTTTGAATTAAAATTTTTTTCAAATACTCAATTCAAGATAAAATAATATAGATTTCGGGTAGCAATAAAAAAAGAGAGCATTCTCAAAATTTTGAAGTCTTTTAACCCCTGGGGTATTCTATGTGAAGTTATACACACTCTTACGATATTATCATCACCAATTTTGATCATTTTTCATCGTACTATCATCATAAGTCTGAAATTTCAGAAATGGTAATGACCATGTCAAAAATTTCCGAAAAACGTGTAGACTTGAATTGGAATTCCCCCCTCCCCTGTCAATTGTACAAGTTAATAAAAGAAGTCGATTTTTACACGCCAAATGCCCTTATTGACCCTTTTCTTATAATAAAGCTATATAAGAAAGGAAAAAATAAGGCTGTGACGATAAAATTACATAATCCATGTTGTAACTTGTAAAATCGTATCCGTACATGATAAAAATGCGCGTATTTTCAATTCTCTATTCCTATGTCGCATAGCTTTATTTTTAATGCAAAAAAATGAGCGCATTTGGAATTTTTTATTCAACTCTTCTATTAACTTTAATTTGCTGTAACTTGAATCACCAAATTTATTGATTCAATATCATAAGGATAGTTATGCCAGGGTATCATCTGATATTTTGTTAAATATCGATATATCATTATAAAAATTATTCGATACCGAATATCATATTGTGATACAATTCAAATATTGTGGCAGCGCCAATAATTACCCGCAGAGTTTTAAGGGTAAAATAATTCCATTAAAAAAAAAAAAAATGTTCTGTGTCCGGGTTTTGACTGGACATATCCCTACATGGTAAATAATCCATATAACCCATTGGTGCAATTATTCTTCAATTAATAACTAAAAAAAGTGTTTACAGCTTACAGAGAGCTTATTCAAATTCAACTAGTCAATAATCATGAGAGACAGGCTTTTAAAAAAATAAAAACAATTGACAACAATTAATGTTAATATAGTTCTAATTATGACAACATTCATTTTTTGACAAATTTGCAACAAGATTTTAGTCAACAGAGGTAAAGATGGAACGGATCCACATTTTCTGGGACCCAGGTCGGTTCAGATCTTTAAACGTAAATATTCGACTACATTTCGGGCACTAGAACTTTTAGATCCAAATCTTAAACCAAAATTAGACGGATACTTATGTCGAACTTTATGAGTATTTTACCCTAAGTTCATTCCTTAATAAAATAGGATATGGTTGAAGGTTTCATTTCTAGTGCTTGTGAAAACATGAATGGTTCAATGTTATGAGAACATAATTATTGTTATATGAAAACGTTCTTTCTTTTATTCGTTCTCGCAAACTATCCTCTTAAAAAAACTGAAAAAAGTCCCAAAATCAATTGGTAGTGCATCATAATTATTCACAGCTTAATAATACCTAATTTGTATCCAACATATCAATGCCAAGAGCATTGACTAGAGGAAAAGAAGAAAAAAATTCTACCTGATAATCAAATACAGTAAGCATTTTTGTATTAGTAGGGTAACGCTGTTTGGAACAACCACGCGATGTAATTATTTATGTAGATATCACTCCATGCACTAGTGGAGATAAATACAGGTGTAACATTCAATTTAAATTTTAAAAATTGTGGAAAAAGTATATGACGATGATATTCTGGAAGTACTTTAAAAATAAATAGAATTTAGTATGATTGACTTGTTTGCCTAACTATCAAATTATTTTGTGGCATTTTTTGTTTCTTTTTGGGTGGGAAAATTGTAGGATACAATAAAAGTCACTGGCTTTATCATACACATTACACAAATATGAGGAATGAAGGTATAACAAGTAATACAATTTAAATTCAAAATATTATAGGGATAAGACCATCTCCAGAAAAATATTCTTTTTTAAATATTTATCCAGTGGTGAATTAAAATCCTACAAACTTTGAATTTTAAACTTCAACAAGATATAGTTCATTAATGAACAAATTTTCAACAAAATTAATACTATCAACAGATGTGTGTCAGTGCTCTCTTTATTATTAATGAAGCCGCCCTTAGCGGAAATGATGACTTCCAGGCTGTGGAGGAAGGTGTGGCACCAGCTACGGATGTATCCCTCTGTCATAGCGTCCCAATGCCGGATGACAGTGGCTTTGAGGGCCTTGGTGTTTGGATGGAAGACACTGAAGGCCTTTCCCACGACATGCATCCAAAAGGTGTAGTCGAGGGGGTTGGTATTAGGGATGTAGAGGGGTCCAAAAGTTTCTAAAAAGAGTTCAAAAGAGCACAAGAGACTCATTCAAAAGAATCTAACGACGGAGGAGATGGGGGTCTTCCATTGCTGGTGTCAAAAGTGGCCTCTCCACTCTCAAAAAGCTATTTCCACACACTTATTTGATAGCTCTCTGGAATCTGCTGTGAAACCCCCTGATCTCTTGTATGAATTTGAGGGGATTGGTTTTGGCTGATTTCTTTAACACATTCAGATCCAGTTTGGTCTTCTTGACCGATCCCTTCTTCCTCTCCAACGTTTCGGACTTACTGACGGCGTAGACGGTAGTCCTGAAGACGCCCAACTGCTGGAAGTGCTCGAATTGAATCAGTAACTCTTCAGATTTCAATGGACCACCAGGTATGTACAATCATTCTTGAGATACTTGATCAAAGAAATAACAATACAATTGAATGTCGTGTTTCTTTTTTGGTATATAAAAAATCATGTTCAAATAGCAATTACAAAAACATGGCAATCTTCAAATTTTGTATTGTTTTATCCTTTTGGTTATACTCAATGCATTTGATATTTTAAAAAACAAAAGGCAAAATTGTTTAAGGTGAAAGTACATAGAACCAGTAAGGACATATAGGTTGAAATGACTTTAATGTCGATTCACAATTTTACTCAAAGTTCAACAAACACTTACAATTATAAATCTCAAATAAACCCTCACTGTTAATTTCCGTCTTTTATGTACACAAGCCCTAGTTATTACTTTGTACCTATATTTTCCCTAAAAAATAATTTAATAATAAAGATAACATCTTTCGAAATTATAAAAAACCTTTTCAGATTAACAACTAAAGAAAGCCTTTCCAAAAATTTAATAGACATTTTTTACATACCTAATTGTTTATAATCTTCGTAGTTCTTTTTCTTACGATTACTATCCACTTCTCCATATGGACTTCAGTGATTATTTTATTCAGCAGCCTCCCAGGTATTTTTTTGTTACTCCTCTTTCCCCTCAAAAGGTAAATTAAATTAAAATACAGTAAACTCCGGGCGCTTATAACCTTTTTCTTCAAAGACAAAATATTGTCAAATAGTCTTTTTTACTATATATTTCACTATATTTCAAATTTTAATGGTATTTTTCTTTAAAAAAGAATCTTTTATCAAAAATTTTCTTGTATGAAATAACAGATCGCCGTGGTTTTAAATAACCTTCCTCCCTTCTAAAAATAAATCTGAGGTTGGGGGAGGCGGTAATCAATTAATAACTAATCAGTTAATTCATTTTCATAATTTTAAATTTTCGAAATTATTTTAACTACAAATATTCAAGCTAGAAAGTGAAAATTAGCACCATTTGTCATGTAAGGATTCAAAATTGGTCCAATTTATCAATATGGAGTAATTCAAACCGGATTTATTCCAGAAAAGACAACATTCTTAAGAACTTTGCATGATCACCAATATCTAATTACGGATAATGCAGGAGCATCCGCAGAGGTGATGGCTGGAAGGGTGTACCCCCAAAAAAATGAATTTTTGTTTAGTTTTTGCGGACACCACTGCAATGATGTTATAAAGCTTTTTGTCATGTAAAGATTAGGTATATGGAGCCGTATTTAGACTTTTAATAAATAATGATCTTATAAACTTATCATGCAGAACTATAAAATAACCAAAAATTTAGCGTATTTTTGAATAAAAAAAAGTTATCCCTTAAAACCTCTCAATGGAAAGTTATTTAAGGAGAATAGCTGTAGTTTTTTTTAGAGTGGACTTCTCTCTCGTAAGTGGCCTTGTGCTTTTTGGTTTGCCCTGTAACCAAATATATCAAAACAAGAACTACAAATACTAAATTATTTATGAATTATTAATAATTTCAACTTAACAAATAAAGAATATGAGCTTAATCTCTTGAATATTGACACAATTTTCTTTATTTATAGTCTAATACTCTATTAAACGTATAATATTATCCACAATAAAATATGACAGAGTATAATAACAGTTGTAAAGAATAACGTGGTTTGTCTTTTATCAAAATATTCGACCCTTTTTTCCTTTCTTGTATTGACTAATGTTACTAGTTATCAAAAGGGATCCGAAAAATATATGAACACATATTAATTTTTTCCCCATATATTTATATACCAGGTTGTCCATTGAAATATGAATACTTAATAATTCAATATAAACATGAATTTAATTATTATATTTCTTCTCAATACATACACACACTTTAAATTAAATATCACCTTAACACAAACATCAAGTACATGTAATTTATCAGTTATAGTTAAATTAATCCATTAATTTCCATTAAAATGATTTATGTGCATATCTATTATATATAAAATTACTAATATCTATATAATTAAACTAGACCAATAAAAAGTACAAGTTTGCCTAAAAATATATTACAATATTAATATATAAATTTATAATAGAATAATTTATTGTGGGAACACAGGTATTATGCTGCAGATGTTATTTAAAAATAGTTATATTACTATTTATATCATAAGGATTACATGTACATAGGCACATATGAATGCTCTCCTCAGGATTCTAGGATACCGTTTTCACCGATAAAAATGATAAAAAAAAATATCTTTCACTCCTTGTCCGTTTAAGATCAAAGAGACTAATTTAAGAACAAAGTATTTAGATATTTCTTAAAGATAATTTACTTATGTAAAAAAAAAAGATATAAAAACATTTATATCTTATATGCTTGTTGTTGGAAGATAATCCAAGAAGTAGACAAATTTTCGAAAAAAAAGCACATTAATGATCAAAAACTTTAAGGCCGTATGGCGACCTCTAAAACTTTTTTCTAAATTTGGTAGTCATTGTTTTTAGCCAAATGCATATTTTAAGCCTATGAAGGCTGAATATTTGCAAAAACAGTTAGAAATGGACCAATTTAATATAATATATATTTACAGGGTGAGGACAAAAGAATTAGAATTATCTTCGAGGCCGTGTAGCCTCAGTTCTAAAAGTCTGATTTTTGATCTCCTTCTCGCACAAGTTCACAAGGAGTCAAATGATAAATGATCACTTTTTCATTGAATTTTCAGTGAATGAAGTTCAACGGGAAAGTCAACACGGACGTCTACTACAAGGTCCTCAAGTACCATGTTTTTCCAAGGTTGAAGAGAACTTTCACACGGACAACTATGTGTTTATCCAGGACGGCGCCCCGGCAAACACGTCCAAGAAGTTGCAGTATTTCTGCAGGGAGAACATGGCTACCTTCTAGCGGCAGACTTCTGGCTTTCAATCTCACCTGATGTGAACCCCTTGGACTTCGCTATTTGGTGCGTCTCACCCGAATGTCGATGCCCTGAAGGCCGTGATCAAGGAAGAGTGGGTCAACTTGTACTCGAAAATTCATCAGTTGAGCTTCTATTCGTCCCCGTATTGAAACCATCATTCAGAATGGTGGGCTACATATTTAATATAAATTGCAGAAAATTGTTGAATTACCAACTTTTGTTTCAAAAGGTTGCTATAAAGATGGCAAAAAATAAAAATATGGAGAAGTAAAAAGTCTTTTAAATTTTTTAGTCCCTAACCCGTATATATATATATTGATGTGTCGTAATTTTTTCAAAAAATTTCCAAAAATTAAATTTTTTGTTTCACTACATAATTTGGTCTTATGAGCAAAATTTTTTATCCCTTGTTTTCTCATGAATTTTTATTAGATTATTCTATTAGAGCCAATATTTTTTATTCTTCAAAATAAAAATTCCTTCATTTGGGGAAGGGGGGCGTGCAACAGCCCTACATCCCATAAGTGAAGGTATGGTTAACCGTTAAAATATTTACGCATTCAAAAATAGGAGACATAAAAATGTGTATTCAATTAAGAACTGACAAATTCATTTGTTTTATTAGACAGTTACCATAAAGGATTAAACGGATATAAAAGCTTCTAATTATGATATAAAGTTTATACCCTTGGCTTCATATACAATTCGAAGACAAATAAAGTTTCCTGGGAAATGAGTCACCCTAATAAAATATAATAACTTCTTTAAATGTCAAGTATCTATTGTTGTAAGTCATTTATCTATGTTAAATTATAAGCACTGCCTTTAGCATTGTACTAATTATGATATCTTTAATCATAAGATCATAAAACTTTAGATTACAGACATATCATGATTTTTTTTCCGTTGTTTTAATTTCGTTCTTACATATAAATACCGAAGCAGTTACATAAAGTGCATAAATAAATAAACACTTTAGTTTAAAATTAAAGCTTTTGGGTAAAAAATACGAACATAAAACTGGTAAAGTTAATAATATTACAGGTAAAAAATTACGGCATTCAAAATGAAACATTGATAATTTATGAAAATAACAAAAACAAGGCTCAAATTAAAATTTTATATTGTCATAAGACCTTTTTCAAGGCGGTTAAACGGTGTCTTGAGGGAAGGTAATTAATTTCTTCTCCAACCAAAGTCCACGAATTATTCCCCAAAGACGGAACTTTAATGGAGAGAGCAGCATATCTTGCATCAACCATACCATTTGGACAAGCCAATTTTTTGCTTTTGAGTTTTTCGTAATGTAGGACACTATTCGGTCCTTGGAGAAAACCTGATCATCTAAAGAAGCCGTGTATCTTCATTTTCATGGAAAATTTAACCTTTCAGTGTCTACAATTTGTTGGAATTTTGGAACTTTCTATGAAAATGATTCAGGATATTATCTGTACTTATTAGAATCTTACTGTCAAAAATGATCTTCTTAATAGTAGAAGCCTGGTAATTAACCTTCCTTGAATGCAACTTTATTCTTTTATTTCGATCATTATCCCCAATAACCTTCTCTTCCATATCAGCTTCAGCAACTTCTGAGATTCTGAAGGAGTTGATGGTGTTAGTAATGTATGTCTGCGTAGAATGAACTTTAATCCATTTTTTTGGTTTATATTGTTGATTTCTCTTTGATTCTTCACGTATCCTAAAGCAGTTTGTTGAATAACGTGACATAGCATAAATGCTACTTGAGTGGATCAATGAAGAGGGTTGAATCCACCTAACAAATTTTTGTTCAGCCTTTCTCTGAATTTTTCTTTACTTAGAATGTACTGGAGGAATCTAAACTATCTTGTTTTCTGGAAAACTTGGAATTCCAGCTCCACTAAATAATAGTCTGAAGATGGTTCAGGTCTGTAAAAAGCTTGTTTAATTTGAGAGAAAAGAGAAGAGAAGACTAGAGCCAATTCCATAATCGATGATTGCTTGCCTTTTCTCCAAGAAATATTTTGCCGAGGACTCAATTTAATGCAATTTGCCATTATGCCTATTTTATACCTGTCACTTTTTTTTGAAATATTCTTTCAGCCAAGATATATTATTAAATTTATTTCTAACAAGAGTTAAAATTCCTCTCTCTGAATTAGATCCCATAAAAAAAGGAATGACATCTTTTGGGCCGGCAGACCGGGCAATTGACATTACCAGAAGAAGACACCTCAACCCCAGTGTCCTGAAGACAAATTTTGTCTAGACTAAATGATAGTATATGACTCATTAATGTATGTCGACGTTTTATATATAAAATGTTATTCATTAATTTTATATCATCTGAGATTACTTCAGGGAAAAATTCGGTTATAAGCATGTAGGACCTACTCAAATTAGGAGGAAATTAATTATGGTACTGTGAAAGTACAATTTCTTATATATAAGTTTAAAAGTACAAAAAACCAATTTCCTGAGGATTTTAACTAATATTACAAAATATTGTAACAAATATATTATTTAGTTAAGATCAAATGCTCAATTATAGTTGCACCATGGTATAAAAAAAATGAATTAGTTCATAAAAGTGATTTCCGATTATGTTAAACAAATATATTATTATTACAAATTTTATATGTTAAAATAAAAATTGAAGAAAATATTGTTTTATTAGAGGCCGTACTCATATGGGCTTTGTAATATCCCGCTCCCTCCTTGGCCGATTAATGCCACGTAATCCTTTGCTAGTATAACAGATACGAGAATGTTATGAATGGAACTCATAACTGAAATACCTTTACCTAAAACACAAATCTTTGATAATTTTAAAAGGAGGAAAATTGGTTATTTATGCCAATGGATCTAATGATCAGCTATACTCAAAAAAATAATAAATATCTGATTATTTTCCAAATTCTTGACTACAAATAACCCAACTATTCAATTATTATACTAGTTAATGCTATGGCAACTTAATTCTTAATATGATTAAATTATAAGTAATATTTAGTATACATAATTGGTTGAATTGTCAGTATATAATTTGTTAATCACCATCCATTTCATTAATTGAAGTGTATTCCAGAATTCAATAGATACATTTCAGTTAGATAAATACATATGAATATAAACTACGTTGCATCTAAGAAACTTTGTGGTAATAAGTATTAGAAGAAGAAGAATAACCAGTATGTTGCTTAAATTAACTAAATCAATTACTGGAATATGTATGCGTATGAGAACCACTATAAAAATAGAAGAATTTACACAAATTGCCATCATTTTCAAATAGACGATAGACCCATTCACATCTACACAAAAAATGTGTACAAAAGCCATTCTTATTTTTACTATCATTGCATGCGCATATGGAGACAAACCTCCAGCAGGCTATGGTGCTCCAGCCCCTCCCCCTCCTCCTCCCCCACCACCTGCTCCAATCCCACCATATGCCTACAACTACGCTGTTCTTGATGCTGAATCTGGAAACGACTTTAGTGCCGAAGAAGAGGCTAATCATGGAGCAGTCGCTGGCCAATACAAGGTCTTGCGTGCTGATGGCAAAATCATGACTGTTTCCTACACTGTGGAAGGAGACAGTGGATTTGTTGCTGACGTAGTGACTGAGCTTCCTCCACCTCCTCCTCCAGCATATGGCGCCCCTCCAGCTCCATTGCCTTCTTATGCTTAAATTCCTTCTGACTACATTATTTCCATCAGCAAAATTGGCTGAAAAAGTTAAAATATTAAAACATAAATCATATCTTAATTGTAATTTATGTACTAAATTTAGATGTATTTTGAATCTTTGGTACAATAAACTACTATGTGCATAATTGTTTTGTTGTTTATTTATGTATGAATTGAACACTTTCTTTCTTACAGTCTATTTTTTATTGACTGTAAAACAATATTTGCTCCGAAGGTGGAGATAAAATATAATAATATTCAATATATTGGAATAATATTTGAGTTTCAATTGTCGATAGGCTTGGTTCTTGAGTTTTTAAATTTAGGACAAAAATTATAAAAATGATGTGGAATATCTATTTGAAAATGAATTATGTGCTTAAGTTTGAATAACCCAAAACAAAAGAGTTTTAAACTTTCTCTTCAATACATGAACTTACTTATTCAAGCCTATACAGGTTATAAGTTATTTTGAAAATGGAAAAATATAAATGATATTCTCAATATTTGCAAGGAAGAACCACAAAGCGCATACCACCTTATTAACAGATGTCCATCACTTTCATATGAGAGATACCAAGCCTTGCAAGAAGAGGATGAAGATCTTCGTATTCTTAAATTTATTTAATGTACAAAAATGAAACAAATTAGTGATAATAACTATAAAACTAAGTCGGACTTAAAATGAATTTCTGCTATACCCCTTTATATGGTCGTGTTCTTTGCCATATGTATGATAGTTATGTAATGTATACACATCGGTACTATTCTATAATGTATGTATATACTATAGTAAACAGCAATAAATTCTTAACTATGTGTTTAAGGTCTTTGTCTCAGTATAGGGAAGAAAATGTTGGACTGACCTAAACCGTGTTCTTAACAAAAGATTTTGTGAATAATCTGGTATAAATACCTTTTAAATAAAAAAGTATACGGGAAAATGACATTGAGGAAAAATATTACTAAAAAGTATGGACCAAACCCAAAAAGTATTAAGTTACCAGTGCTTCCATTTTGAATGTATTTTACGTTGCTGATTTTACGAGACATTAAAAGTAGGTGTTTGATAGTCCAATCTGTGGTCCTTCATGTTTAAATATTTATATCAAGATGATCGTTCAATCATTGGAGAACTCATATTTAAACTCTGGCGAAAGCTGGCTTAGGTATAGAGTCCTTTCTTGCACTTTAGAAACTATTAGTTCAATGGAAATACACAGATAAGATATAACCGTATCAGTAGACATTTTAGTACTAAAAATAATCAATCTGTCTTGGATTATGGAAGTCAATCAACATATTTAACAGCTTTGGTTAAAAAGTCTTTTAATATTTCGATATCCAATTAATAACTCAATAATAGTTCAGCTGATGAAATTAAACACAGTTTTGTATATTAATTTTTTTTAATATACTTTATTCATTTAGAGAAGTTACATACAATTATATAGGTATATTAATAAACATTTAATCTTAAAGATAACTCTCTAAACCAAAGTAAAACAATTTGGACAATTTTAAAACAAAATAAAAGGATAAAGCGTTGACAATAAGCATACTGAAAATCCAGAATAGCTTTTAAATTTATTATAGTTGTATATATATAAAGAGCACAATATTTTTTTTAATCTGTTTATTATGTACCCAGCAAAGTTCCACGATCTTTAAGGAGAATGTAGAATATCGGGCTGCGGGTGCAACCAAAATAGCTCTGATTTCTTAGACAATGATAGGTTCCACAACTCCCAACTTCTCTGCAATCATGATTTTACTGCTTGAGAAGTCAAACTCCACTGCTTTTTTAATTTTATTTAGGTGTACTCTAAATTTTTTAAGGAGAGACTAAATAAAATTAATGGCATTATAAATTCTTCCATTTGTGAATATAATAATTTAAAATTATTTTAGTTGGGTCCAATTTGTATAAGAGCCCTTTACTTTACCATTTAATTTCTAAACTATCGAGAAAAAACAATTTCCGAGTATAATCAGGTATTTTATGTTCTTCAAAGGGATTCCGTTTACCTAGGGGAAGGATGACTGTCTTCTTATTGCTAATCTTCAAACCAGACTTTTTTTTAAATTCCTTAAAGTAGTTCATTACAACTTAAATAATCGCTGTTAATATGTTTTCTGACTTTGCCCCTTCAGCAAAACAAATCAAGTATAATGTTTCAGGCTTGTGAACGGAACGCAAAATTCAACACATTTCAAAAAAAAAAAAAAAAAAAAGCTTTGGCGCCCCATACATACATGAAAGTGTTCTTGTTTGTATATGTTCAATCTAATTTAGCTAACTTTTTTACCACTCAAAAACAGCTTCATTTTACGAGAGCGCTAGTGTTAGTATATATACTTTACACGCCTGAAATGTTTGACATTCTTATATGCACTCCAAAATCACAAACATCTTATTTAAAGAATTCCCAAGGTCTTTAAGTCCAGCAGCAAAAAGTAGAAGAGCTGAAGTACAACCCTGGCGACAAATTTTTAATAAAATTAATAGATCACTTTCTAGATCACCTAATGGAATAGTCAACGTACAATTGAATTCAGGAACTCTAATTAGATTGACAAATTTTCTGAAAAATCGTATATTTATTGCTATCATAATATTTACAAGTATGTAAAATGATATCAAATGTTTTCCAGAAGTCAATTTCAATTATTGGACCAAAGGATTCATTACTTGGTACACCCTCAATCCCAGCGTGAATATTTCTTGATATGTTGGAAATCCTATTCCCCTTCAGGAATCCTTTTTGTTCTAGGACAGGCTTATAATTTAATATTAGCTGCAAAAGTAATAGATAAGATTCAGTATCTTAAAGTATATAAAATATCCTCACTAATTTGATCTCCGATTACCTCAATAACGACCTCCAAGAGGAGTTCTAAAGACATACACACCTTTTACGGTCCTTTTCAATATTCTCCATATTTTGTTTTCAGAGGCCTTAAGGTCTTTAAAAGTAATATGATGCATTTGGTTGGCTTTATGGATGACAAAGTTATTTCAATCAAATTTTCATATTTTTTACCATTCATTACTATTCAAATATTGCTTAATATATGTGAATGTTTAGGAGAAACCTTCTCTCAAAAATCACTTAAGTAGTCGTCCACTGTTTATTAGCTCTTCCATAAAACCATATTGGTGGCATTTCGTGATACAATATCTAGCACTAATACGTGATATTTCGTCATTTATATGTAGCAAATTTAAATAGATCTATCTTTGTACCAATTATTTTGTGGATTTATTTAGAGAAAGTAAATAAAATTCTTAAAAAAAGGTCAATGTGTACTAACAACGTTCGAAACAAAGTTTATTGTGGCTTTGAGATAGGAAGAATTTATCTAAATGTCTCAAGAACTTAAAACTGGCAGCATTAACATAATTATACAAGGGCAGAATACAAGCAATTTTTCTTGGCAAGTTCAAACAGGATCATTCATGGATTTTCTTTTAATGCTTAATTTATTATCTCAAAAATTCAAATCAAATTTGACCAGTAGTTCTGAATCAGGTAAATCCTTCTGGCTTATTTTCTTCAATAAGTATTTTCATGCATTTTGTATCTCTTGACCAATCAGGCTTATCTGTAATTCAATTTAATAGTAGGACTTTAAAAAAACTAAAAATATTAAAAATTTTATTATGTACATTCTTTAGGTCTCATTACAATTTTAAAAATTAGTCCTACGGAAGGTTGGATTAAAATGTTAGATCGGTACAAACTGTTCTTGCTAACAAAAGGTTTTATGAATAAGCTTTAATTAATGCCCACAAATAAAAATGTACCTTAAACATAATTTAGTATTCAAAGTAAATTTATCAATAGTAAGAAAAAGTCATAATTAGAGAAGGAAAAAGGAGTTCATTGTGGAGTAAAAATTAACTGCGGCTCTTTGAACTTATTAAATCTCCTTGTAAGTAGAAGTTGTAGCTTAAATATAGAAAAAAAAAGCATATTACCGTCATAGTTTAGCTACTTTGTTTTATAGCTTTAGATTACCCTAAAGGTAAAAATCAAGTGTCGAAACGAAAACCACGTGATGAATATTTTTAGAATGAAGTGTTCTTAGAGACACTTTTTTGTCCGCATTAACTAACGCATGAATTTATCCTTAAAACTGAAATAGTAAGGGAAGAAAAAGTTGAATAGTGTATTAGGAAAATGAGGTCAAATGACATAGCGACATAATTGTTAATATCAGAACAAGCGACATCTCGGGTGGGGAAAAGGGATAAAAGAAATAGAATGAATCATTATTACCTAATGGAACCAGTGCAAGAAAATAGACGGCGTACTTATGTATCGGATAAGTCATTCAATAGAAAGACAATTTCCTTTTGTAGGTTTTTGATGCAAACAATTAGTTTACGGCAAATGATATTTTAGTAAGAGTTTTAAAGAAAGTTGATTTTAAGGGAAGATAAATTAGCCAAAGTGATTGTTTTGCTAGATTTTTAAAAAATGATTAGAGACAATAGGCTGATAATTACTTTAATTTGTAAAAGAAAGAGTAATCAATTTTTAAATCAGATAAAGAGAGACAAAAATAGGGGTTGCTTTAAATGCTCAGTAGGAGATATTATCTGATGGCTTACTAATTAATTTTAGACTATTCGTTGTATGGGTTAAAGGACAGAGTGTTTACCAACTTGCTTCCTTTAGATAGTGTACATCTAAAAGCATCGGAAGAGAATGCATTTTTCTTTTGTAAGAAATCACTGCAGATTTTTGATCGAGTGAACTTATATAGTTTATATAATGGACCAATTAATTAAGATTTTTTTCTCAAGTTTAAATTGACTCATACAGGTTGAAGGAGTTATTTTATTCTTACATCCAAACATTACTTACATTAAATCTAGAGGAAATTAACTATGTTACTTTAAAAGTACAATTTCTTATATGTTAGTTTAGAAGTACAAAAAACCCAACTCCCAAAGGATTTTACTTAATATTGTAACAAATATGTTTAGTAAGCTCAAAAATAGTTAAGTCACAGTACAAAGAAGAATAATTGGATTTTAAAAGTGATTTCCGATAATGTAAAGTCCCTAGGCTGGAATTGGATTAGTCTACTTTATGATCCTCACCTCTTTTTGTTGGTTGACCATTTAAATTATTAGAATTTAACAAAAAAATATTTTGCTTAATAATGTATGCACAGTGGAAAGATATTGGTAGAATTGACAAAATTGAGTTAATGCTGATAACCAATACTTCGAAAATTGCTGATGTCTACCAATTCTGATGCATTGGTACATAGTTTAAAAAACCCATTAATTTGTAACTTAGCAGAGAAATACCACCACGGGATTGGTTGCATTGTGCACGGGGCATTGCAGTTTGGAGCACTTTACAAAATTACCTGTAATTCTTCAATATACAGTCAACCATGTATTCAACGGTCAGGCAGGATAATTTAAAAAAAAATACTGCTAATAGCAGGTTTTCAAAAACTCAAAAAGAAGATAAATATCTGTAACAAAGGAGCAAAAAAAACAATTGAATCTATAAATCAAATTTTGATAACATGAGACTAACCTATAAAATGAAACAATTGCTTCATACTCTACATCAATACATTGTCAACAACAAAACTAATCACAAGTTCTAGGAGCGACCAAGATAGGAATCTTCGACAATTGCATTTAATAAAGTTCGTGGTAATTAGCATTAAATGAAGAAAAATAACCAGTATGTTGTTAGATCAACCAAATCACTGACTTTAAAATGTATGTGTATGATAAACACTATAAAAATAAATTTTTTTTGATAAATTGTCATCATTTTCAAATCAGCGTTAGAAGCATACACACCAAAAATGTGTTTAAAAGCCATGCTTATTTTTGCATGTGCATATGGAGACCAACCTCCAACAGGCTATAGTGCTCCAATCCCTCCCCCACCCCTCCTCCTCCTCCTCTAATCTCTCCATATGCCTACAACTACGCTGTTCTTGATGCCAAATCTGGAAACGGCTTTAGTGCCGAAGAAGAAGCTAACATAACAATTGGATAATTTTTTTTTATCCGAGGCTATAACTATTTAACTTCTGGCTTGTCTCTTTATATTTTATTTTGACAGATTTGTCATCCATTCTCATTTTTTGGCGTACCTTAGAACAAGTTTCATAGTGGAGAAATGGGCCCTAAGCCATTGTTCATTTTAGAAAAAGAAGAAAATAAATCATTCATAAATTTACATAAGAAATTATTAAATAAATTTTATAACTAATTCAAATTTAATGCTTATCTCTAATTTGCTTTGAAATTTAAGTAAATGGAGTCTCCTAAAAAAAGTGGGAATAACCAAAAAATTTAATAATTCTACTCATTAATGTTACCACAACTAATGTCTAAGTATGATTAAAAAGATAAATAATACCTATATGAAACATAGAATTCGTTAACCACCATGAATTTCATAATTTTGTAAGTAAATCCAAGATTTCAGTAGATACATTTCAGATTGATAAATCTAAAACCATAAATACATATAACGTTGCATCTAAGAAATGTTGTGGGTATTAACATTAGAAGAAGAAAAATAACCAGTATGTTGCCTACATTAACTAAATCAATGACTTGAATATAAATATATATGTATGAGAACCACTATAAAAGTAGCAGAATTTTGATAAATTGTCATCATTTTGAAATAGACGTTAGGCCCATTCACATCTACACAGAAAAATGTCTACAAAAATAATTGTAATTTTCACAATCATTGCATGCGCATATGGAGACAAACCTCCTGCAGGCTATGGTGCTCCAGCCCCTCTCCCTCCTCCTCCGCCACCACCTGCTCCAATCCCACCATATGCCTACAACTACGCTGTTCTTGATGCCGAATCTGGAAACGACTTCAGCGCTGAAGAAGAAGCTAAGCATGGAGCTGTCTCTGGTCAATACAAGGTCTTGAGAGCTGATGGCAAAATTATGACTGTTTCCTACACTGTAGAAGGAGACAGTGGATTTGTTGCTGACGTTGTGACTGAGCTTCCTCCACCTCCTCCTCCAGCATATGGCGCCCCTCCAGCTCCATTGCCTTCTTATGCTTAAATTCCTTCTGACTGCATTATATTCATCAGCCAAATAGACTGAAAAAGTTAACATAAATCATATCTTAATTGTAATTTATGGATTAAATTTAGATGTATTTTGAATCTTTGGTTGAATAAACTACTATGTGCATAATTGTTTTGTTGCTTATTTATTTATGAATTAAATAGTATTCAAACCCAGTATATTTTTAAATTATTACAAACCAATGTTTGCTCCAAATATGAAATTTTTGTTAAGACCAGTATTCCCAGGAAATAAATAGTAAATTTCCACCTGTAGTTTTTAATGCACATTTATAACAGTAGCTTTGATGTGATGGGATGGAGACAAATTCTGGGAAAATAACGAAACAATAAACCTTACTTAAGACTATTTGTCAAAAAATGAAAAACTATATGCAATAAACAGATACAAAAAAATTACCAGGAAAATCAAGGTTTGAATTTTCATAAAAAATAAGTATTCTGACATCCGGATTACCTATTCTCTTACTATTTTACACAGAGAGTTCAAAAGAAGGTCGTTCACCAAACTTTGTAGCCGCTATATTATTACATACTATACCTCAGATGAGAATGGTGAGCGATAAATAAAGCCCACTGACCGTTCAGAACTGTATATAGAAATATGCTCCATTATACTATCAAACAGATTTAGAAAAGCTGTACTTCAAATAATGCACATAGGGATTTTATTAAGTGTATGATGTACTGATACCAAAGTGTCCGCCGATTTTGATACCGATTCTCTAATATGTATAAAGAAATTACCATATAATAATTGCCAAGATCTAGGCATCCCTGCCTGGGATTTAAGCCTAACCTTCAACGTCAACAAAAAGGCTCTCAAGGGAGCTGAAAGTTCATCAAAAGACCATGAAGGAGTAGCGGAAGGAGAACTTTCTCTACAAGTTAGTTTCCAGGAAAAACATCCCTGGAATTTCTAATTTTATGTCGAGCCACCAAAAAGAATTACAAATTTCAACTATACAGAAATATATGGATAGCTAGAGATTAAACATCTGAAAAGGGAATTCCATTTTCTTTTTTTCTTGTATTGATTCTTTTTGTGTACCTAAGAATGAAAATATTCTCATTCTATTCAACTTTATTACTTCTAAAAAATGAATTAACACTTGGTTGAGTTTAAACTTTGCCTCTAAACTTGATTTGCTTAAAAATTACTTTTCCAAATAGTAATTTGAATAAGATTTAATTTGTGTAAGGGTAACTATTAATTGATTTATAAATGACTTGATAAAAACTATTCCAAATCATTCAAATATATTTCACGGTTTAAATGCGATCATAAATACATATTTGCAAATATTAAATCATCTATGGCAGGTGTTATATATTAATGAAGGCAGAATTAGACATATGTGGGTAAAGGTGCAGGAGGAGAACCATAGGCTGGAGGAGGAGGTGGAGGAAGCTCAGTGACTACGTCAGCAACAAATCCGCTTTCCCCTTCAACAGTGTAGGAAACAGTCATGATCACACCATCAGCACGCAAGACCTTGTATTGACCAGAGATGGCTCCATACTTCGATTCTTCTTCGGCACTGAAGTCATTGCCAGATTCTGCGTCAAGAACAGCGTAGTTGTATGCATAAGGAGGAGGTGGGGGAGGGGGAGGAGGTGGTGGCGGTGCTCCGTAGGAAGCAGGTGCAGATGGAGCTCCTTGAGCAATAGCAAAAGCAAAGCAAAGAAAGCTAATTTTCCAATCATTTTTCCTTGAATTGTGGTTAGTCTTGTTGTTGACAATGTATTGATGTAGAGTATGAAACAATTGTTTCATTTTATAGTTAAGTCTTTTGTTATCAAAATTTGATTCATATATTCAACAGGTTTTTATTGCTCCTTTGTTACAGATATTTGTCTTTCTTTTTTTTTTTTTTTTTGAAAAAAAGGCGTTTGCATTTTGTATTAGTATTCATATATAAATGATTTCATTCTTTATGTGTCAAAAAAACAATCATTGGAGAAATCACAAGAATTATTTTTTTTAAACGGAGTAATTGGTGAAATGATTTTATTTAAATTTAAATCATATCACAAATAATATTTATTTATTTTTTTAGAATTTTAGATTCAGAAGAAGTATGTTTCATCTTCTTAATTATGCAAATAATGTAGTTTAAGAAATATTGGATAGTAAACTTAAAACAATCCAAATGGTTATTTCAACTAATTTTGAATAATTTTGAAGTGAATCTAAAGTATTGACATTCTGTGCTTTAAATGGAATGAGTTTGATGGCAATATAACAAATATATTACCAATTATAACTATACATATGTATTTTTGCAGATTGGACATCATAAAAGCGATATTTGTATAAAAACAATTTATTTTTATATAAAGTTAAATCTGCTACTAGAAGCTGTATAGAAATTCCTTATTTCGGCCAACGTATTTCTGTGATGGAACCATCAACCTTACCAACAGTTGGTTACCAAAGTTCATTTTTTAAAACATTTATTTTAATCAAATACCAGGGAAAGAAAGTGTAGATATGAATCCAGCTAGAGTCGCTACAATGAAGTCCTATTGTTTAAGGAAAGGTGCCGCTTACCAACAGTTACAAAAGAGTGTACTAAGAACATACTTATCAATTACTACAAGGAATGTCATACTTTGAATAAATACACAGAATGGACATTAGAAGTTCATTTACATGTATATTTTTTTGATATCTCTAATCCTAAAACAGAAGAAATACTGCGTTCAATGCTAGGAATAGATTAAGTTTAAGAAGATACATAGCTTATAAAAATTAAAATTAAACCCCTGGAGGTCGTTATGAATATTGTTTTTTGACAGTACTGTTTATTGCCTACAATATTTCATATTCTGACAAATGACCATCAATTAAGTTGATTTTTTCCCTTGGAGCTTTTTCTCCTCATTTATCCCAATCACAACACATCAAATCTGCAGTTTTATAAGCGTATTTTTTTCATTCCGAATGAGAATTCCGATGGGGAATGAAAGGATTTGAAACTCTATTGTTCGAAATTGTTTTTGCAAAATAAGTATTGTTGGATGGTCTAAGTAGTACTTTTGTAATCTGTATCATACGAGAATAAATTTAGGTAAAAATAAATGTTTCTTATGGGGCATGAACGTTGTTTTCTTATATTCCTTTGTTGACAATGCGACAAAGAGTGAAATCGTTTTGTGGCAATATGTGAAATTTTTTAGAGAACGAAGATCGCATACTGTATTATAAATATTTGTTAGAAGGCCATATGTGCATAAAAGTGTAATTTTTTATAAATAGTAGACTGCATTTAATTCACACAATGAATTCAAGAAGACAACCCAATTGAAACACTGAGGTGACTAATTAGTCACGTGTTCATATTTTCCGGACACCCAGAATTTTTTGTTTTTTAATACAAATATTAACTATCCACACCTTAATATTCATTTTAAAAAATATATATATTTTTTAATTCCATTTGAAATTTAATTGAGGGCGTAACATAATCGAAAATTAATATAATAATCCAATTAATTTTTTTGTTCCATGGTACAACTAAATTTCTGCTTATGATCTTAACTAAGCATGTTTGTTACAATATTTTGTTATATTAATTAAAATGCTTAGGTAATTGGGTTTTTGTACTACTAAACTTATATTTAATAAATTGTTTATATACAGTAACATAATAAATTTTCTCTTGATTTGAGCCGGTGAAAGAATAAGAAAAATCATTAAGCACGCCCAAGGCTCAATTTAAACTTGACAATAAAATCTTAATTAATTGGTCTATTATATTAAAAGTATGACTAAAGTTGAACAAAACTGTATGCTTGTCTCCAGTGATTGTTTACAAAAGAAAAATGCTTTCTCTTCAGATGCTATACAATATTCACTACCTAAAGAAAGCAAATTGGTAACCACTCTGTTCTTAAACCAAACTAAGGAATAGTCTAAATATTCTATTATTAAACCCTTAGATAATATCCCCCACTGAGGCTTAAAAGGCAACTCTATCTTTTTTTATCTTTATTAGATTTAAAAATCTAATATAAAATCAACTTTCTTTGAAACTGTTTATAAAATATATTTTGCCATAAACTTATTGTTTTTATATAGAAAAAAACCTACCCAAGAAAAGTATCTTTCTGTCAAATGACGGATCCCATACAGGCAAATCATTATATTTTAGATATTAATTGTGTATTCTTTATTTTAACTTTCTCAGTCGATTTTGCTAATGAATATAATACAGTCAGAAGGAATATGAAGGAATTTATTTTACAAAATAAAAATATAGTTACAAATAGATGGAAATGTTCAATGGGTTCCATCTTTATTTGAAAAATCTCATAATTCTTTCATGAAATGAGGCTATTGAAAGTCTTTATAAAACCAGCTTCCATTACTTCTATTTTAAATCACTACCCTCTGCATCTAACAATGAAACCTTATAGCGATAATAAATAAATAAAAAAGCTATGTTGATAACTTTGAAAAATAAAAATCTGTTGTAAGAGATTTATAAATAAATTATAATGCTCCTTGTTCACAAATACGTTTGTACTTTCTCAGTTGGAAGAAATAATTAATAAAAGCAATAATATCTTGCAGGTTACCAACATATACATTTTTATAGTAAAATTTTGCATCTATTTTAAGCATTGTAGTTAGTCATTTATGAATTTTTATAATCCATAATGTTGAATTAATTTTATCACTTTAATGTGGGTATATTGTTATTATTTGAATCTCTGAACATGTCATCACTGAAAAAAAATCATTGGACAAATTTCTGTGATGAGAGTAGCAATATAAATAAAACTTATTCTATTTTATTCAATAGTTTATTTATAAATAAATGGTAAAGGGTTTTGATTTATTTATGACATATTTTTCTTCACAAATAATGTTAATCTTTTAAACATATGTAATATCTATTCATACTTTCATTCAAGACAGTTTTTTTATAAAAAAATAACATCCGAAAATGGAGTCTAACATTACAAAGTATTTTTTCTAAGAAATTCATACGATAATATATGCCAATATGATAATCCTAGAACAATACATTAGGTTGCAACTAAAAAAAACTATGGGTAATTAGCATTAAAAGAATAACAAGTATGATGTTTATATTAACCATAGAAAAAATGATATAGTGACGTCATCTGTGATATTATCATAAGTGACATCATGCGTGGGAAAAAGGAAAAAAGTTATAGAAGGAATCCATTTAGCCAATAGGGCGGTTTTCCATTTTTTAGATAGATTTTTCATCACCTTATTATAAGCAAAAAAGCCATCTAGACATATTTGTAAATACAATGTCAAGTTAAATGAATGCAATTACCGGTTTACTCTTCATTATTTATAAAAAATACCAATTGACAAAAAGTTGATTATTCTAAGTTATTAGATTACAGCCAAAGTATTAATGAACGGGGCTCAATTTTGCGCCACTCGAAAATCTTGAGTGAGAGTGGAAGGTCGCTCGCAATTTTAGAAGAGCGATAAAATCCCTCCTATTTTAGATAATTTATATAAATTTGTATTACTTTTTCTGTTTTTACCTCTTATGAGATAACATCAAAAAACATGGTATTTAAAGAATAATTTTAAAGATTTTGAGAAAAGACGTTTGAACTTATGTCATAAGATAAGCTGGAATATTTTTTTTCCATCCTATATCTGTGGCTCTCTGCTGTCTCTTGTTGTCAAGTTTACATCTCATGTTGATACTCTAAGTGGACTCAGACATAAGTTCTCTCAAAGACACCACCAGCTATTCGTGTCTGAAAATTATGTGGGAAGATAAATTTTTCTTTTATTTAAACGATTTATCCCAACAGAAAAACGATTTTCTCATATTTTTATGAAATAAATTGACATAACATCGTAAAATGCCACGCAAAAACGTCAGAAGTCTGTTTTCAAGCTCAAGCCGATTATCTGACTCAACTCGATTATATTGCAGGAAACCTTATAAATACATGTCCACTAAGACAGTGGTTCCAAAAAATTATGTGCCCAAGGGACACAAAAAGAAGAATAATAATTTATTTTAATATATGTTAATTAAACCTAATATATGCATTCTTAATGCAAGTAATATATGTGTTGTCACATTACGTATGATACACTTGAACTTGGATATATTGAAAAATGAACCATGAATATACATTATGTTGCATCTAAGAAACATTGTGGTAAGTAACATTAGAGTAAGAAGAAGAAAAACGAGTATGTAGTTACATCACCCAAATCAATGACTTTAATATGTAAGTGTATGAGAACCACTAATAACTTTATTTGAATAGGTTAGGTTTATGCAACATTAATTGGCAAAATAAAAAATAATATATAAATGAGCATTCAGAATGAAAGAACTAGAACAATGAAGTTGCATCTAAGAAACTTTGTTGTAAATAATATTGTCTAGAAAAAGATGAATAACCAGTATAATGTTTAGATAAACCAAGTCAATCTCTTGAGAATGTATGTAAAATAGGAATACCTATAAAACTAGGTGAATTATAACAAATTACCATCATGTTGAAATAGGCTTTATACCCATTCAACTCTTCACCAAAAATATGAACACAAGCCATTCTTATTTTTACAAACATTGCTTGCGGATATGGAGAAAACCTTCCGTCAGGCTATGGTGCTCCAGCCTCTCCACCTTCACCGCCTGCTCCAATCCCACTATATACCTACAACTACGTTGTTCTGGATGTCGAATCTGAAAAGGAATTCAGTGCCAAAGAAGAAGTTAAGGATGGATGGAGCTGTTGCTGGTCAATACAAGGGCTTGCGTGTTGATGGCAAAACCATGACTGTTTCTTACACTGTTAAAGGAGACAGTGGATTTGCTGCTGACGTTGTGACTGAGCTTCCTTCACCTCCTCCTCCAGCATATGGCGCCCCTCCAGCTCCATTGCCTTCTTATGCTTAAATTCCTTCTTACTGCATTATATCAGCGAGAAATATCGACTGAGAAAATTAATGTAAAGAAAAAAACAAATTATATTTTTAATTTGATATATTTAATAAATTTAAATGTATTGTTAAACTTTGGTTCAATAAACGTGCTGAATTGTTATGTTTTTCAGTTCTTTTTGAATTAAATAATTCATTTTTTATTATATAATTTTATGATGTTGTACAAAAATGATTACAAAAAAGATAGAGCAAAAATATAATATACGCAAGATATTACAGGGATATTTCAGTCGCAATTGTTGTGCATAAATTATGTTTTGTAATCATCTACCAGATTAATAATATCTTCTTTATCAAGAAGAGTACAGATTTGGTCATTGGTAAGACAACTATTTATTTGAAAATATGTTTTATCGTCTTTCTTTTCCATTCTATATATTTAAATCAACTGAATTTATTTAATAATCATCAGCACAGAAATGGATATTCTCCTGAACAAAAAATTAATTTTACGGTTGATGCATTGATAAAAAAAAACTCCCTTTATACCCAGAGGATTGGTCATTGTTCCAAACAAATATTCCATGCAAAATATTCTCTGATTGAGAGAGGGAAATATATCGAGAGGTAAGTATAATCTTTATGTGTCGCTAAAATCGGTAGATTAATCCACGCTGGAGGATCAAGGAAGAGTTTGAGTCCATTACATTTTACCGATTTCTAAAAATTCAACATTTGTATTATACGTATTGCTACTGCTTCTAAATTAAGTTTTAATAAGTTATAAAAAAGTACCTGCACTAAAATACTTCAAATGATCCAAGTTTGTTTACATATGTATGGACAATTTCCCAAAGGATGAAATTTATTATTTTTCTCAAATAACAGAAACTGAATCATTATGAACATATCTATAATTTTTTGAACATTTTATTTTAACAAAATACATGTGTAAATCACAATCAAAGATATTACTCCATGGATGGAAGGATTCTGAGTAATTGATTTATTGATGACAGAAGGAATTTGATAATTAAGCATAAGAAGGCAATGGAGCTGGAGGAGCACCATAGGCTGGAGGAGGAGGAGGTGGAGGAAGTTCAGTCACAACCTCTGCAACAAATCCACTGTCTCCTTCAACAGTGTAGGTGACAGTCATGATTTTGCCATCAGCACGCAAGACCTTGTATTGGCCAGCGACTGCTCCATCCTTAGCCTCTTCTTCAGCACTAAAGTCGTTTCCAGATTCGGCATCAAGAACAGCGTAGTTGTAAGCATATGGTGGGATGGGTGCAGGTGGTGGTGGAGGAGGTGGAGCAGGTGCACCATAGCTGGGTGGAGGAGGAGGTGGTGGAGGTGGGGGAGGGGCTCCATATCCTGCTGGAGGCTTGTCTCCATAGGCACAAGCAATGACAGCGCAAAGAACGACTAATTTTCCGTACATTTTGATGTGGATTGTTTGTTCTTCAGTTGTAGACTGATACTTATTTTTTTCCATTCCTCCCTTTTATATTGATCTGGTTATTGTACTGTATATGAACATAAATGTACTGGTTTGAATACTTGAAGAAAGAATAGCATTAGTGATTCTTGTTTGTCTTCTTCTTTATGTTTAAAATATATATCTTTACTGATATATCTCATAAATTTAGTTCAAAATTATTCATAAATAAACCACCAGGCGTTTTTGAGAAAATCAAAGTTAGATTTTATTAACTATGTATAAAGAAATGGTCTTTTTATAAAATAAGAAGAAATTTTGTTCCTTTTCTCTAATTTCCTTTTTTATAAAAGTATAAAGAACAAAGAATATAAATTTTTAGTAATAAATGACCAAATTAAATTTCTTTTGGGGGATGGATATAAAACATAATAGAGAATGATTTTAATGAAACATGCAAATTAAATAGTTTGAAAGATTATCCAATTCTGAAAGACGCTCATTAAAATTAAAGAGTTAACATCATTATTTTGTAAATTATGAAACTTTCTTCATACTCAATAAATGAAGATTAACAAATAACAGATAATATTTGAACATGCCATTTAGGAAGATGGTTTGATAATTTGAGCTTTAATCTCATATTTTGAATTATGTGAACTTTTATTTATTATTTTTTAAAGTTCAGGTTGATCAAATAATCATGGCATGACATAAAGCCTGGATTTATTATCTTTATTAACATCTTGATATACTAAAATATCATTATGTGGTGTTTTTAGGACTTTATCTGTAAGTCTAAATTGATAGTTTTGGAACATTTGCGTTTTTTGGCGTCAACGGCCTCAATTCTTCTAGGTTTAGTCTACTTTTACACTTTTTCCCATAATCTAGACTTATTACAATTAAAGAAAAAGTAACGCTAAAATCCTCACTGACATAAACATAAAGACTATTATGAGTTAATGTCCTCTTTTATAACTTCAATGTAACACTCTATATAAGTTATAAGAATCAAAAGCTAAAGAGGAGTTATTGTCAGTTTTGAAGACTAGTAGTTTAATTTTCATTCCAGACTAAAAGAATATCTCTTTTTAGCTTGACAAACTAATATTTTGCATAAATCATTAATCTATCAGAGAACTCCTGCCTATATCTTTGCTAATTACAAAGTGGGATTTGTATTTATTGATTTTAATTTTATAGTTTATATAATTTTTACATGAAAGCTGATCTGCTCCACTTCCAAAGATATATCAAATTGTCAGGATTAATTTGTAAGTTTCGTTATTGTTTTTCATAAAGGCAAATATATTTTCTACAACTCTTAACATTGATTTTAGAAAAATAACTTTCTAGGGTCTATCAGTACTTGTTTTTTAAGTTTGACATTGATGATTGAACAAACAAATGGGTCTAGTACTTTTTGTAAAATAAAAGGGTTGAATGTTCTCAACAAGGTTGTAAAATCTTATTTACGTCAACAAAAGGATGCCCCAGAGGAGGAATTTTATCTCCATTCATGTGGAACCGTACTTTTCAGCATTTAATTCTACCTAAGTCTAGGATAAAATTAACTATTGCACTTGTAGAGGATATAGCCGTGATAATAACTGGGATAGATCACTCAACAGTGGATTATTTTATGTGAAACGGGTGAATGAAATAAGTCAGTGTTTGGATAAGATTTGTCTTATGTTTTCTAAAAATAAAATAAAATGCAGGCTATTTACCGGGTGTCAAAAAGTGAATACAAAAATACTGTATACAAGTAGTAAATGATAGAATGGGTAAGTCATAGAATAGGTAAGCCATAGAATGGGTATGTATCTTGATTTAGTCAGCCTCTGAAAATTGAATGGGAAAACGCATTTGGATTACACTATCAGGAAGGCAAAAAGCCTTTATTTTATACTAGTAAAATGATTGGATCTCAGTATGCTTTAAGACCATTATATGCTAAATGAATACGTAAAGCCTATGTCGAATCTTTTTTGACTTACTGAGCAGGAATATGGGCACTCCTAATAAAATGAAATAAGATTCAGTTTTAAAAGAAAAAACAGGTTAAACAATTTTGTTTTGTTTTGTAGTATAATAAAATCTACTCCAATTAGATCTATGAAATTCTTGCTCAATGTAGAACATATACAACAAAGTATAAAAGGACAAGCAATATCAACCCATAGGAGAAAGGAAAAAGTTATTCGAATAATCTGGACTCCTACAAATAAATAAAGGAGGTGCTTGGCTCATGAAGGAAGAGTTGAAATCTATGTTAAATATTTTTATAACACCAATAATGAGAACTTAGTGAAAAATTGACATAATTTTTCACTTGTTAAATAGAAGGAAGCAGGAACGATTAGTTCACCTTTCCTCAACGTTTATACAGATGACTCAAAAATCGATGTCATAGTTGGTTTATTAAATATGACGATACTTGTACTATGGAAAACTGTGGTAACATACAGTTACCCAAGCTGAACTGGAGGTTTTTTTTTTGAGGCATTATGTGCTCTCTGCCATTTGAAAAAGTTCGTTCCTATGACCATCAAAATGTTTTTTTGCCAGTACAATTCTAAAGAGAATCTAGTTATAGATCAAGAATGCACTCAAGAAACATTGAATGAGGGAAGTCCTTTCCATGGTTATTTGATTATAGTTGTCAGTTTGTCTATGAATGACGCATGAACCACACCCATGCTTTTCGTGACGTATAAGCTCTTGAGTACATAATGTTGCACTCCTTACTTTAATGAACAAATACCTGTAATTGTTTTCTTGTTTCCTTTTTTTTTAAATGTTTGATGGGTAGACATGGGGTATCCCCTTTTCTATGTCCAGTTATTATAAGAACCGTGCCTAATTTCCCTTCCTGGCATGCATTTGATTCATGTTCTGTCATTACTGCATTTATGTTTTATTTTTTGTACATATATTATTTTCATGGTGGTCTCACGGCGCAAATTCCGGTAAATACAGCACGTACTTAGATTAATAAGAGTACTTTGCGCAGAGCATGGAGCTAAACCCAAAAACCTTTCTTTATAACATTTTTGCCTAAAAATATGTTTTTTGTTGGCAACTTTTCATGCAGATTTCAAATTTGGATTCCAAATTCAAAAAAAAAAAAAAAAACTTAAGTTTTTATTGATACAGTAAATAAATTATTTAAGATTAGTTTTTATACGAGAAAGCTTATTTTTAATTGAAATAAGCTGCTTTCGCTCTCCCTCTTTCGTTCGAATTTTTCTGCTTGTTTTGTAAACCCTTGCCTTCTCTGATATGATTTATCAAGGACAAATTGAGAGCGAGTTTTTCATTGATCGAAGCTTTCCCAGTAGATCTGATCGGTCAATGTCGTTCCATAGATGTACTATCTTCTTTTTTGATATTTTTGTAACGAACCCTTTAGTGTTGTTCATTTTTGTGATCGTCGACTCGACAACAGACGGTACCAGCAATGAAAATCCTTGAATCTCTCTTCTTTGAAATCACCGAATATTGACAAACAGAATTGGTTCGAGAAATTATATTTGTATGTTTAGGTGATTGACTGTACATATGTGTTTGATGTCTTTTTGATGTTTTTTCATAACTTCTGACAGAGTAGTTTGAGCGGAAGAGTTGGTTCCATCTTGAAAGACGTCTCCGAGGCTGGATGAAAATTTGCTTGAGAAAACTAAACCTTTATTACTAATTTAATCATTGTATTAATAATTTTTTCAACTTACTTTATATACCTTGACAGGTACAGCTAGCAGAGAATGCACGCGTTACCAGTGCATCGAAGGAGTTTCGGTGATTTAGAAGCTTCTTTAGCTTCAAGCCGGCAAGATTCCAAATGACATAGAATTGCTTGAACAGTACACTCTCCATTTTCAGATTTTCTGAGAATGGGACTACAGAAAGAAGTCCAAATTATATATAGTATGTAGATTTCCATAATTAGTTCAGTTCGTTTATCGAGAAGTTTCAGTAGACGTTTCAGCATTCTGTCTTGAGGCTCCAATGCGGGTTCCCATGTCAGTGCAGAAGGGTTGACTCCTCTGCAAGTATCCAAGTTGGGTTTTTTTCCTTATCGAAACTAAAAAGAACATTATTTTGGTGATTTTATCATTTTATTTCTCCTCTGATCATTTTATTAATACTATGATATATACTAGAATTCGAGCCTACCTTTTCTTGAAGTAATTTTTATGGACGCCTGAGACCTTAACTGAGCCAAAGAGCTTTTTAAGCTCAACGAAAGCAGACCTAACCTTTTCTGTGAGACCAATTTGACCTCTCTTTTAAGTTGCTATCAAAGCTACTCAATGCGAAAGTTTTCATCATTTTTCTTCTTCTTCATATGCTCAGTTATTTCCCTATTCGCTGCCAATTGACACAGGTAAGTATCCGACAGATTTAAGTCTGTTTTTCACCAGATCTCTAGCCAAATCTCTGGAACATGATTGATGCATCTATGCAGAGCTTTTAATAAGTTTTCAGCTGTATTTTCGTATGCTTGGATCATATCGTACAGAATCTTCTCGTTGTATTCGTTGATTAAAACAGTATTTATAATTTCAACATTAATCTTTACAGTTGTCTAACAAAAAAGATCAAGTTTATTAATAAAATTATTAAGCTTATTAATAAAATGATCAAAATAAAGAATCTTAAGAATTAAGAATTTATTATAATCGATTTATTAACAGTATCCGGAAAATGACTGACCCCATCAGTTGGAATAGTTAATCACTTCGCCTTTGAAAGAAAATTGCGAAGCTGGTAGATTGGAGCAACAATTAGATTTGCATTGAGCAGATATAAATTACTTGGGGAAGGTAGTGATCCTTCTCGGGATTCGGTTGTATCATTGAATCAGTCAAAGAGCTCATAGTAATACTTTGACGTCTTTGCGATGGACAAGATTAGTGTGCCTAAAGCGATTTGTTCAAGAATATCAGGTTTGTATTAACTGACAGCCGGAGATTGTTCATTCATTTTCCTTAAATTCTTATTCTCCATGTAGGTTAAAGAACTAGAGATATATTTTTGTGGCATGTTTCTCCAAGTAGGGTCATTTCACGTCAACTATACACACACTCATGGCATGCCCATCACCAATTTTGATGATTTTTGATAAGCTGTCTTTTCTATATGAAATAAGAAAGTTGTTGAAATATTAGGGTTCTGTGACTCACCTGGGTTGTTCTAGACCCGCTCAAAGTTGAGCCTGGTGCGTTGGAACTGTATTGTTTAGAAGGGCATAATTCCACTCATAGAGGCTCGATTTTAATACAAGTTACGTCAAAAGATGCACAAGAATACAAACTTTAACTTATATTCAATTATAGTCTTATTTTAATCCAAAATAAATATTTGGGGCTCTGGTGCAGCCCTCAAAATGGCGTCCCTGCCAAGTAGCAAACACGATTTTCTTGAAATTTTCGTGGAACATTTATCAGTATATGTTTTCAAACATATCCAAAATTAAAAGTGGGATCGAAATGGGAACACTTCCAACAAGAGCATTATTTAGAGTACATAGAGCCACTTTGATAGCATATTAGTATTATTGTTCTATATTTAAACTCGTACTATACATAATATACACATTTTCTGTTGATTAATAAAATAGAATAGGATTTTTATTTGAGTATAATATAACAGAAAATTTATATATTTTATAAAATAACAATATGATTGGGTCAACATTTTCATTTTAAACTTAAATTATATAACAAATTCATCTTTTGACTCCTTCAATTAACTATACAAGCGAACTCTTAGTGATTGGTCTAATTCGGGAATAAATGAATGAAGTTTTTGTGTACCATAAAGGGTTTTTGCAGAAACATACCTTTCTTGTAAAATAGTCTTTTCTTTTTCATAATCTTCTTCTGTGAAAAATATTATCTTCATATTTTTAATATTGTCCGTTCATATTCGAATAAATCATTCGGCTTTGTAATTTGATTTTTATAAGGACATCGGAGACAGATATATATATATATACTAGTAAAGGATGGCTGAAGAAGAGCGTAATATAGGGGAATAGAAGCAAAGAATGAAGGTAGATGAAAGGAGACAGAGAGAGGGATGTAAAAAATACAGAGGGAGAAAATAAATTTGGAGAGACAGAGAGAGGTAGAGAGATACAGAATGAGATAAGGAAAATGATGTTTTATTTCGATCAAAAATTGGTTCTTAATGAGCTCGGAGGCTCAAAAAAATATCATAGGTACATGCTTGGTTATGTTATACGTCTACTTGCTAAATTTCAGACTAATCTGTTTGACCATTCAGGATTCAATACGATATAACAACAGAAAAAGACTTATAAATATTTCCATATAACACATCGGTCAATAAGTCCCTGGCGTAGATAGGAAAACAAATTTTTTTGGCCAAACTGTTTATAAACTATGTTAAGAGAAACTAGTTGTACATTTAGAATTCACTCAAGAATATTGTATGAGGGAAGTCCTTTTCATGGTTACTTGATTATAGTTGTTAATTTGTCATTTCACCACACCCATGTTTTCCATGACGTATAAGCTCTTGGAGTACATATTTGTTGCACTCTTTACTTTAATATCCAAATACCTGTAATAGTTTCCTTTTTTAAGTTTGTTGGGTAGACATGGGTATCCCTTTTACATGTTTGTCATATGAACCACGCCTAGACAAAGTTGTGGCTAATTCCCTTCCTTTCATGTACTTGATTCATGTTTTGAAAAATATATTGCTGGTGCATCCGTCATATACAGTGAATTTTTCCTCATTATGTTTGTTGATATGCGTTTGTTTCATTTCTTTGTTTTTTGTTCCGGTTTCATTTTTAAATTAATTTTATATATTGCTCATCATATGTTAGACACTTGTGACAAATAGTCTTATGTCGTTTATTTAATTCATCTAACTATGTTTTACGTAGGAATGAGAAAATAGTCTACAGTACGCTGAGAAAACAACGTCTAAATAAATGGTATGAAAAACATGAAAACTTTGAGGGAGGACAAATTTTCTGGCGTTGAGCTTTTTATAAACGTTTAACCTCAGCTGCATATGTATTTCTCCGTAGAAAACAGGTCCTGTTGGTACTCCTTTACCAAAAGTTAAGAAAAGAATAGCTAACTTTCTATCCATTTGTCCCTGAATTGGATTACTCATGTTGCTGACCATAAATGGATTTAGAATATAAACAATTGTCTCATTTTATAAGTAAAGACTTACAATAAAAAAATTTCGCTTCTTTTACTATGAATATTTATCTTTTTTCTTAATTTTTGAAAGGGTGTTTTAATTTTACATTTGTATTCCCTAAAAAAATTTCATTCTTTATGTGAAATACAGGCCATTGTTCATTTGGAAAAAGAGCCAAAATTTTGTTGTTCAGTTCTTTTTAAATAAATAATTATTTTTTATTTTATAATTTTATGATGATTACAAAAAAGATAGAGCAAAAATATAATTTGCACAAAGATATTAAGAAATATTTCAAAATCGCAATTGTTATTCAAAATAAATTATGTTTTGTAATCATCTACCAGATTAATAAAATCTTGATACATTTAAAATAAGAGGAAGATTTGGTCATTTATGTAAATGGAAAAACCAAATTTGAAAATAATTTTATCGTCTTTAATTTACCATTCTAATTCAAATCAACTGAAAAGATTTAATAATCATCATGACACGAAAATTTTCGTTAACAACCATTAATTTTACGTTGATAATTTTGATAAAAATATCCAAATTAATAGTACATTGTTCAAACAAATATTAACCATGAAAATATTCTTAACTTTGCATCTAAGAAAAGTTGGTTGATTTCTTAGATTTCTTTAGAAGAAGAAAAATATCCATTAATTTAACTCCCTACATTAACTGAATCAATGACTTAAATATAAATCTTTGGTTCAATAACTACTAAAAGCCTCATTGTTTTGTTGTTTATTTATTTATAATTTAATAGTATTCAAAGCCAGTATATTTTTAACTGATTGTAAAACAATATTTGCTCCACAGGTGAGTATTTTTGTTAAGAAAAAGAAGTACATAGTATAGTTACAATTTTATTTGAATGAAATGACGTAAATAGTGAAATAGTTAGGTAATATGAATGATTATCCACCTGTAGTACAATTAAATTTAAAAATGTAGATTTTATGTGATGGGATTGAACAATTTATGGGAAGATAACGAAACAATAAACCCTACTGAGGGTCATTTGTAAAAAAAAATACTATAAGCAATAAACATGAACAAAAAAAATCACCAGGAACATCAATGGTGAATTTTTATAAAAAATATGTACCCTGATCAGGGTACTTTCTTTAACTATTTTACACAGAGGTTCCAAAAAAAAAAGTCGTTTTCAGAAACTTTGCAGCCGATATATTATTTCATAATTAAAAGTCCCTTAGATGAGAATAGTCGAGCTTAAATAATGACCACTGACCAATAATAAAAAAAATGTCTCTGAATGATATTAGTCACGAATTACTATAAAAAATCAAACACATTTAAATGAAACCTGATTTAAAAGAGAAAAAACAGAGATTTTTTTAATGAGTTCAGTTTAAAGATTTTACTATAAATGTTATGTATTTTATTGAAATAAATATGTTCTGGAACTATTCTAACACTTGATTTGCTACATGGTGTTAAAGTAAAAGCCCTGAAGGTCAGATATTATTTTCTTGAAGGACAATCGTAGGTTTTGTAACGAATAAAACTATACATGAGGCTGGGACAGGCTGCAAAGCAAGAAAATCCCTTTTCGGTATTATAGTTGATAATCAATATGAATATTTTTTATTTCTTCAATATTTATATATATAAAGTTTGTCATTGTAATCAAAGCACTTCAGATGATATTACTAATTGAATGTTACAATTTATTTTAAAATAAGAATTGGAAACCCCTTTTAGTACAACGTTTTATCCATGAAGAAAAAAGTCATTTGGATCATTTCTAATTTTGGGGTAATAAGTACAATATTATTTACAAAGAATATCTATTTCATAATGAGTAATATACTTTAGGTCTCCTTCCAATTTATAAAAATATGTCTTACAAGAGATGGAATAAAAAAATTGGAATAATGTCAAAAGTAGGTTTTGTGAATACGCCCTGTTACAAATAATGTCAAAAGTTTAAGTTTTGTGAAAAAGCAGGAGAATGCCATTGAAACCAAAATATTTATTTTTATTTTTTAAGTATTTTAGATCTGGTTTCAGAGAAAAACTCGAATTGGAGAAAACATTGATATGAAAAATATTTAGCTCCCAATGGTCCCATAAGAACATTGAATAAACTCTGTCGAAATATGTTTAAGGTAGTGAGTCCATTCTGGTAATCTAGAAGCATTTCACAATTGGTCCAATACACGGTTAGATATAACCGTATTTGTTACATTTTAGAACAAGAATTTATCAATATAACTTGCAACACTGAAGTCAGTAAACATATTATATATGGTGTTTAAAAAGTCTTTTAACATTTCGCTATCAAATTAATTGTTATATCCTAATTCACCGAGAATCAAGTATTTTTAGTTGCAAGTAGAATCAGTTACGGAATTTAAAAAAAAAACAGAATTTTCAGGCTCTATAAAAAAGCAATCCGTTGTAGAATGAGTGTCAATGATGAAAGTTGAGAAAATGAGAATTGATTATATACGTGTAAGAATCTGATGAAAGAGGCCACAAACATATTAATCGGAAAAATAATATTTTAAGTGTATGATGTACTGATCCCAAAGTTTCCCCCGATTTTGATACCCTCTTTATACGCTATTCCGATTCCTTAATATGTATAAAGAAATTACCATATAATAATTGCCAAGATCTAGGCATCCCTGCCAGGGATTTAAGCTTAACCTTCAACGTCAACCAAAAGGCTCTCAAGGGAGCTGCAAGTTCCTCAAAAGACCATGAAGGAGTAGCGGAAGGAAATTTTTCTGTACAAGTTAGTTTCCAGTAAAAACATCCCTGGAATTTCCAATTTTATGTTATGTGATTCACCAAAAATAATTACAACTATACAGAAATATATGTATAGCTAGAGATTAAACATATTTTCTTATTTCTTGTATTGATTCTTTTTGTAACCTAAAAATGAAAATATTATCTTTCTATTCAACTTTATTACTTCTAAAAAATGAATTAATACTTATTTAAACTTTTAACTTCACTAAACTTAATTTGCTTATAAATTACCGTTCCAAATAGTAATTTGACTCAGATTTAATTTGTGTAAGGGTAATTGTTAATTGATTTATAAATGACTTTATAAAAACTATTTGCAATCATTCAAATATATTTCACGGTTTAAATACGATCATAGATACATATTTGCAAATATTAAATCATCTATGGCAGGTGTTATATATTAAAGAAGGCAGAATTAGACATATGTGGGTAAAGGTGCAGGAGGAGGACCATAGGCTGGAGGAGGAGGTGGAGGAAGCTCAGTGACTACGTCAGCAACAAATCCGCTTTCCCCTTCAACAGTGTAGGAAACTGTCATGATCACACCATCAGCACGCAGGACCTTGTATTGACCAGAGATGGCTCCATACTTAGATTCTTCTTCGGCACTGAAGTCATTGCCAGATTCTGCATCAAGAACAGCGTAGTTGTATGCATAAGGAGGAGGTGGGGGAGGGGGAGGAGGTGGTGGCGGTGCTCCGTAGGAAGCAGGTGCTGATGGAGCTCCTTGAGCAATAGCAAAAGCGATACAAAGAATAGCTAATTTTCCAATCATTTTTCCTTGAATTGTGGGTAGTCTTGTTGTTGACAATGTATTGATGTAGAGTATGAAACAATTGTTTCATTTTATAGTTAAGTCATTAGTTATCAAAATTTGATTCATATATTCAACAGGTTTTTATCGCTCCTTTGTTACGGATATTTGTCTTTCTTTTTTTTTTTTTTTTTTTGAAAAGGCGTTTGCATTTTGCATTCATATTCATAAAAAAATGATTACATTCTTTATGTGTCAATAAAAAAATTATTGGAGAAAGCACAAGAATCATTTTTTTTAAACAGAGTAATTGGTCAAATGATTTTATTTAAATTTAAATCATATCACAAATTATATTTATTTATCTTTCTAGAATTTTAGATTAAAAAGAAGTATGTTTCATCTTCTTAATTATGCAAATAATGTAGTTTAAGAAATATTGGATAGTAAACCTAGAACAATCCAAAGGGTTATTTCAAATAATTTTGAAGTGAATCTAAAGTATTGACATTCTGTGCTTTAAATGGAATGAGTTTGATGGCAATATAACAAATATATTACCAATTACAACTATACATATGTATAATTGCAGATTGGACATCATAAAAAACAATTTATTTTTATTGAAAGTTAAATCTGCTACTAGAAGCTGTATAGAAATTCCTGATTTAGGCCAACGTATTTCTGTGATGGAACCATCAACCTTACCAACAGTTGGTAAAGTTTTGAAATATTTTCATTATTTAAAATATGTTTTAGTACACTATAATCAAATACCAGAGAAGGAAAATTTAGATATGAATCTAGCTAGAGTCGCTACAATGAACATTACATTTTAGTAAGAGATTCTAGTACAATCTATAGGATATTTACATTCAACTATAATAAATAATTAAACCAATATTCTGTTTACCTTATTAGTTATCTGCGGTTTTAAGCAGATCAGTGTGGACAAACCCCCTCAAGAACACTTCATGAGAATCTGATCAGGTACGACAGAAGCATAATGCTCAATTAACAACAACACTGATGCAAAATGTCACTATTGTCATGCAATCTACCTATGGGAATGCTACCTGGACCCATCGACATATTCATTACCCCAAAAATCAAATTTGAAGTGGATGATGCCACATGACATCATCCATAGTTCAATGGTAAAATTTATAGGGTTAGACAGAGAAATAAACTTTCATTAGAAAGGGCCTCTGCAAATAAAAGTGCGGTGGATTAGGTTTTATTTGCCCAAAATGAGTACACATTAGATGGTGCAAAAATATGAAATACGGAAGATGTTACGAGAATATTTCAGTCTCAATTCTAGAGATGTTTGGTTTTTGTATTTCTAAATAATTTAGAAGGTTGTTTATTGGGCTTATTTTATTTTTTAAATCTGTTCCGTTAATAATTTTCGAAATAATGTAAATGTTTTCTTCAAGGCTTAAATTAAAAATTAAATTTACCTTCCCCAATTGGACACTGTGTTCAAATCTTTGGTACTCAAATTTACCAAAATAATTTATTTAAGTGGTTCTTAAGAAACTTTATCGAGGAAAAGGAGTGCTCCAAAGGTCTTAAAATGTTCCTTTTCATAAAAAAAAAAGACAATAAAAAATTTGAACATAATCTTGAAACATTTTACACTTACCCAAATTATATATATCTATTGATTTTTGAATGAAGCTGGCATATTTTCATTCAATAATATAGTTACAAAAATATAAATATTTCAGATGAGAATTTGATATTAAAAAATATTTTTACAACTTCTCTTCTAATTCACAGAGTCCCTAAGTTATTGTGATTTTAATGGGTGTTGTGAATAGCTATAACCTAATTTTTTTTTGGGTCTTTTTTTAATAATATATATATATATATTATACAAAATGCATCATACATACAAGATCAAAAAATTTTGTACCTTATATAAAATAAATGGTCAGTTAAAAGAGGGCATTTTTAAAGATTTAATTACTTGTGTACTATAAAATTAAAATTGATCTGAGCATATTTTTAATAAACTAATCTGTAAAACGACTTCCTATTTCCTAAAGTTACGTCATATTTATCTCACATAACCCAGGGGTGTACAAACTAACATCTCATATTGTAAGATATAGCCCTGATAATAGTGGAAGATCAGTCAAAAATGTTTATTATATTATGTAAAATAGGGTTCGAATGAAATAAGTATGTGTTTGGATAAGATTTGTCTTGTCTTTGCTGAAAATAAAATAAAATGCAGGCTATTCACCAGGTGTCAAAAAGTGGATACAAAAAATACTGCATACAAATGGTAAAATGATTGTAGAATGCCGTGATAATAACTGATACATGTATCTTGATTTAGTCAGCCTCTGAAAATGGAAAGATTTGTCTTATAAAAATAAAATAAAATAGCAATAGCTATTCACTGGAAGTCAAAAATAATCAGTCGTTATTTTATACTAGTAAAATGATTGCAGTAGGCTTTATGACCAATATATGTTAGATAAATACGTAAAACCTATATAGAAACGTTTTTGACTTACGGAGCAGGAATATGGGCATTGTTAATAATATGGCATAAGATTCAGTTTGAGAAGAAAAAACAGTTGAACAATTTTGTTTTGTTTTGTAGTGTAATAAAATCTACTCCCTTTAGATCTATGGAAGTCTTGATTTATGTAGAACCTATACAACAAAGCATAAAAGGACGATCAATAGCAACCCATAGGAGAAAAGAGGAAGTTATTCGAATAATCTGAAATTCTACAAATAAAGAAAAAGGGGCTTGGCTAATGAAGGAAGAGTTGAAATCAATGTTAAATATTTTTATAACACCATTAAAGAGAAAAATTAATATAATTTTTACTTGTTAAATATAAGCAAGTAGGAACAATTAATTCAAAATTTTTTAACACTTATACAGATGCCTCAAAAATCGATTTGGTTTATGAAATATGACGGTACTTGTATTTTGGAAAACTGTGGTAACATACAGTTATCCAAACGGAACTGGAGTTTTTTTTGGAGGCATTATGTGCTCTCTATCATTTGAAAAAGTTAGTTCCTATGGCCATCAAAATATTTTTTTGCCATTACAATTCTAAAGAGAATCTAGTTATAGATCAAGAATGCACTCAATAAACATTGAATGAGGGAAGTCGTTTTCATGGTTATTTGATTATAGTTGTTAGTTTGTCTATGAATGACATATGAACCACACCCATGCTTTTCGTGACGTATAAGCTCTGGAGTACATAATGTTGCCCTCCTTACTTTAATGAACAAATACCTGTAATTGTTTTCTTTTTTCTTGTATCCTTTTTTTTAAATGTTTGATGGGTAGACATGGGGTATCCCCTTTTTTATGTCTGGTTATTATAAGAACCGCGCCCAGGCGTAGTTGTTGTAAATTCCCTTCCTCGTATGCATTTGATTTGTGTTCTGTAATTACTGCATTTATGTGTTATTTTTTAAATATATTATTTTCATATTAAAGGTTATCTTTAGGGATTATCACGGGAATGTTAAACATAGTGCATTTAAAAAAAAATTGTAGGAATTTTCTTATTTATAATCTTCTTCTGTGCAAAAATATATCTTCTTATTGTCCGTACATATTGGAATAAATCATTCGGCTTATAAAGACGTGGGAGACATATATATACTAGTAAAGGATAACTGAAGAAGAGCGTAATATAACGGAATAGAAACAAAGAATGAAGGTAGAGGAAAGGAGACAGAGAGGGATGTAGAAAAATACAGAGGGAGAAAAGAAGTTTGGAGATATAGAGAGGTTGAGAGATATAGAATGAGATAAGGAAAATAAGGTCTGATTTTGATCAAAAATTGGCGATAATTGGCAATACAAATACGGTTGAGACCAAAAATATTCGTAACCTTTCAATATTTGCCAAATCTATTTTGAAAATTGTTTTTAATTTTATTTTTAGGAATGTATTTAATAATAAGTACATCAATATAACATTTTTTAGAAAGGGAATTAAAAGGAATTTACCCTTTTCCATTTTTATTATATTATTTAGACCTCAAAAAAATTATTGTTTTATTTTGCCTTTCAATAATACTATAGCATTTTCCCACTGAAGCCATATGGAATAATTATCATTTCCTTTGATATGTTCCCAATGATACCATATGGCATCATTGAAAAAAAAATTGTTCAAACTTTCTTAATCATATTTTTTTATCATTTCTTTACTTAAAAAAAAAAGGATTTTATTGGCACCGTACTGGGCATCTTGCAAATCCATGGATGATTGAGTTTTAAAAATGCTATTATATACTTACAGTGCTATTTGAAGTAAATGCAGCCCGTCCAAATTTGGAACTGATCCGTAAATTTATTATCGCCTTTGACAAAAATGAGAAACTCCATCATTACTTTTTCCCATGATTGCAGCAGATCAAATTTATAAGAATAATTTTTGAATTTGTAGATCATAATCTTTACAAGATATTTGCCTATGCCTAGAAGGCATAAATTTGAATTGAACTTCACTCTTGATGACATCCAGACTCTTAAGAAATACAGCAAATTATATAGTTCCAGATCCTGCACTCAAAGATAATAACATAATTGAATTTTATTTATTTGCAAAAAAAAAATTGGAAAAAACGAAGTTATTATTTGCAACATTCTCTTTCCATGAAAAATAATTGTGAAATTTAAGCTAATCTGTCTAGAATCTTAATTTCAAAAGACGGATTCACATAAAACTAAGAACGTTATTTTAGTTTGAAAACTCTGTAAGGGATAAAATTGCAAACGAAAGCGTATGATTCCATATAAAGGTTTAGCTTTTATTTTTATCTAATAATTCTTAACAAATCAAAGATAGTAATCATTTTTGACAGATTTAAATAATTTTGGGGATACAGTTTATCAAGTTATGACGTGAAAAAAAGAATTGATTTTTTTTTTTCAAATCTAAGTAGAAATTTGAATCCCAATAGGAGCCAATTAATTAATTAAGTAAAAAGATCAGTTAGTTTAAAAAAATATATTTGTCATTAAATTATTTATTTAACTTAAAAATGTATTTAAACATATTAAGATAGGTTTATTCTGTAAATATGTTTTCTTATTAATGTATTTCAGAATAAAAATATTCTCTTTCGATTCGACTTCATTATTTCTAAAAAATTAAATAATACTTGGATGAGTTTAAACTTTTAACTTTACTTCCAAAGCTAATTTGATGTAAAGAACCTTTCCAAATTGTAGTATTACTCAGATTTAATTTTGTGTAAGGGTAATTATTAATTGATTTATAAATTTGAGTAAGACTTTATAAAAACTATTTACAATTATTCAAATTTATTTCATGGTTTAAATGCGATCATAAAATGCGATCATATTTGCAAATACTAAATCAACAAGAAGTTCATCTATGGGAGACGTTATAGCTTAAAGATGACGGAATTAGGCTTATGTGGATAATGGTGGAGGAGGAGGACCATAGGCTGGAGGAGGAGGAATCTCAGTGACTACGTCAGCAACAAATCCACTTTCACCTTCAACAGTTTCGGAAACAGTCATGATCACACCATCAGCACGCAAAACCTTGTATTGATCAGAGATGGCACCATACTTAGATTTTTCTTCGGCACTAAAGTCATTTCAGATTTTACATCAAAAACAGCGTAGTTGTATGCATAAGGAGGACGTAGATTGTATATAGTGCTTTATGATTTAAATCATATAACACATTTTGATCTAGGAAATAACCATTTGCTGCAATATTTATAAAATAAACAGCTCGCAGAAAAATTAGATGCTGACCACCGGACTATACGCTATACGCCAAAAACACCCAAAATATGAAACAAGGCAACACAATTTAATTTTCCTTGATGACAACGCACTACTGCATTACTCTATAACCGCCCACCAGCTTGTTGAATAGTACAAATGTGAACCTATTGCTCATGTGGCTAACTCACCAGATCTGGCGTCCTTCGATTATCACTTGTTTGCATCGATGGGCCAGGCACTCAATGATTTACGCTTGAATTCACACGCTAAAGCCGAAAAATGGATGGATGGCTGGTTTGCAGGCAAAGACAATGCATTTTTAGAAAAGGCATCGATAAATTTCCTGAAAGATGAAAAAATGTGTGGCTAACGGAGGTACATACTCTGAAAATTAAATTTGTACCATTTGTACTGAACAAATAACTGTCCATTAGCATATTCACTTTTCTTGTTGTCAAGTTGCCACATAATGAGAGTGTCTTGTATGTCTCCATTTGCTCTCTCATATGATTCCTGAGTTTGTGGGTGATAGGAATTTCTATGTAGATTTATAATGGATTTCTAAGATACTATAAGGGATTCTTGATACCCGGGATAGCGGCAGCGATAGATTTTGATCACCCTTGTGGACCGGCTTGTATTATAATATATTCGAAGGGGTCCTTAATACTCAGGATAGTGTTTACAATAGGTTTCGATCCACCTTAGGGACCAGTTGTCCACCTGCACAGGCTGTTGGCTGAGGTATATTTTGTAAAATAAAAATTCTCTTATGACCATTTTCTTAACAAAGTGATCAAGTCTGATTTATCAGGGATGTTAATATAATGGGCTGCATTATTTCTTGAAATATTTTAATGGGGCCCAGAAACTATCCTGTTAAATTTCATGAAAAAAGGATAGATAAAAACCTTTTTAATACAAATTTATTTCAATTTTAGACCAAATATAACTTAAAGCCAAATCTAATTTTTTAAAGGTAATACTACTAAAAAGCTAGTCTGGCAACTCTGTTAAAGTCTCAGAAAATAGGAACCACTGTCAATCTTTTTTAATGTGTGTACGTATTATGAGAGTTCTAAGGAATTTGCTGATGTTGCGACAATATTGTTAAAATATACTATTTGAAGTGAGAATGGGTAATGCACCTCACCTAAACATTAGGCAGGCCAAAATTCAGCCCATGCCCCACAGGTTGGTAAGATTATCAAATTGCTAGCAATGAAATTATATCTTAATCAAATCCTTAATGAACAGAATATAAAGATGCCTATGCATGTATAAGGTTGAATTTAAATTTTAATACGGTTATTTTTATGTTGTTATTTTAGGTCTTACATAATTAATGTTATAGTTTTCAGAAACTAGTTTACAACTCCTATTCGTTCCAACCCATCAATTTACTTTTGAAATAAGTTTGGCAGGATCTTAAATATATTTTGCAAAGTAACATGTACTACGACTTTGAGGTGTAGTATATTTTTAATGGAGTAACCAAATTATATAAATAAATGAATAATTATTTTTAATGGATACTAGTCCGTCGTTATATCACAAACTGAAAGGATGTCTTTTTAAAAAGCTATGGCATGTTGTGTGAGCCTAGGAGTTATTATAATAATGTTACGAGTATAATTCCTCCTCTTTTGACTGATTTTTCCAATATTGAACAAAATTAAACTTTTTTGACAAGAAAATACAACATTTAGCGAAAAATATTTTCTTCTTATGAGGACGAGCCAAGTATTCAAGATTTCTTCTAATATATCTTCTTCAAACTCCAGATCTTGATATTCTTCTGCAATAGGAATAATATTACACTCTATCCAAAATGATCAAGGTTGGTCTCTACAAGAATATACCTCAATAACCTAAAGGGTTTCCTAAATATGTATATGATTTTCTAGAATTCTTTATAATATAAAATATCTTTTTAATAATTGCGTCAATATGACCTGTAAAACAATCTTTCTACACACGTGCATTTCAGAAAAAATAAAATAGTAAAAAGGATTTTTTTCTAAGGTTAATGTCTATTTAGGAAAATTCAAGATATTTGCAGGCTAAAAAATGTCAATAAGAGGTATTTTTCTTAGATTTAAGAAGGAAAACGGGTAATTTTGATCCAGTTTTTAAACCTCTCAAAGCAATGGGATTTAGCCAAACAAAAAGAAAGATCAACGTAAGATTGGACAAGCATTTGACTCGATTCTGTAGCATTTTTTTTATTTTTTTTCAAAGAGTAACTTTAAAATCAATTTACCTGGTTGCTCAGGTAAAACTGGATGAAATTTAACTGTATCCTTGTCATAAAAGGAAGCAAATAAAGGTTTGAAATTTTATTTAAAAGTTATAACTATACAAAAGAAAATAATTATTCAATGTTTCTGCCATCTTCTCCAATCATTCTTTCGATTCTATGCCTTGGCATTTAAGACGTCTGCGAGGCAGACTTTGTCCCCCTATTTAAAGATCCAGGGCTTCAAGGAGTCGATACTGCTGTGTGAATTCCCAAAGATCTTCCTCTCTAACTCCCCTTAAAGAAGTAATCCATGGGATTCATATAGGGGTAGTTAAAGGGTCAGGTGTTGGGGTCCACAAATTGCACCTTCTCTTCTTTTAACAAGTTTTGAGTCTTGCAGACCTTGTGAGAGGGGTCAAGCGGTAGGAAACGTTGTAGACGGTGCTGTTTGGGTACCATAGTATATTGTTGATTTAATCCTGGCTGCGTCGGCGCTACCAAGTTACATGATAGTGTTCTTCCAGGTATCCTCTCTTGTAAATACTCGTTTTGAATGAAAAGTAGCGCAATTAACATAAAAGTACAGCTGAATCTCTCACTTTAAAATTAAAATAACAAAATTCAAAGCTTTTCTCATTGTTCAGGATGTAATTAATGAGGGTCCGGATTGACTCGAACGACCCTGTATCATTAGTATAAGAAAAAAAGATTAGAGTCGAAATTATATGGTCTTGAGAGATATGAGAGGCTTAACTTGTTTATAAATCACATGGGCTGGAAAGTCCCAGGCTCCATACATAGATGGCACTATTTAAAAATGCAACCTCACTTCCAGTTTGTACCAACCTTCAAACGACAGCTCACAAAATTTCAAGACAATCTGTTCTTAACTATTCTTTAGTTTGTGAGTTATTGTGCTTAGTGAAATAATACTTTTGTTACTCAAAAACTATTTTACACTGTTTCTTCATGATTAAAAATACCGCACAAGCTACGCAATGCTTTAAAAAGTGATGTGGGAACTCTGCTACATCAAGCGAATAAACAACAAAGTGTTTCACCCCATATCTTATATAAAACTAAATAAAATATAAAATTTTACAATTAATGGTTTCTTTTGGTGTAGGTAGATACAAAATTGAGATAATCTAATGATTTTTAACCAATTCACGTGTAATGTTCATAATGTTTGAAATCCCATATACTAACAAAAGAATGGAATAAAGGGTTTCTCATCTTCGACTTTTTAGCAATAATGTTGATAAATTTTCATGAAACAGTTTGATTACTTTATTATTAAGGAAAAATTGAAATTATTATTACTCACATGTAGCAAGTAATTTGCTATCTGCAACCTGTTTCATTAGGCAGTTATTGATACATTAGATGACGAATAGCATTGCATAACAAATTCTTGAAGAAGGATGTGCCCACTCAAGAATGTTATTAGGTTTGCATCAATGCAATTATTTTAGTTAATTGACAACATATAATGTGATTGGTCCATCTTATTCCTTTCTTCAAGAAACAACAATACTGTATGCATATATATATATACATAAATTTTCTTTTTAACGGGCCAGATTTCTTTTAAGGATTACATGATGTAATGTAAATAAAAAAATAAGTATGATGGGTCATGCACACCTGTTGCAAAGACAATAATATTACAGTTGTCTTTATTTAAATTAGACACAAGCATATATATTCTTTGAAACATTTATTTTTAAGTAAAATATTAAAAAATGAAATTTATATGGAAGAAAAAGTATTTGACTACATTTAATCATAATTATATTTTTTGTACCAATATGTGTTTTTTTCCAAGATTATGTTTTTTAATTTGCCAGATTATTAATAGTCATACAAGCCCTAAAGACAAGAATTGGATCTGTTAAAGGTCTTGAAGGTCATTTTTGTGTTTAAGACGTACAATAACAATAATAAACGTTACTTCAGAATAAGAAAACCTGAATTTCGTAAACTAATTATTGTAATTATAGTAACTATCGTTTGAGTGTACGTCAATGATATACCCCAAAGAAGAGAGAATAAGCAATATTATACAGTTTTTCTTCGATAAAGGCGAAAACTTAAGCCAGGCTACTGAAAATTAAATGGTTTTTATGGTCTTAACAGTCTAGCAGCCAAAAATTACACAATTTCGGGTTCGTCAATTTTCTTACGGTAAAATTGATGTAGAAGATACACCACACCCTGCAATGTAAATTGTCGAAAATGTGGATAAAATAATTGAAACAGTCAAGTCCTACTGTCCTGTATCTACTGATCTGATTGCCAAGGAGATAAAAATGAATGATTTTTTTGAAACTATTTGACAGTATTGAGTTTATTCCGATATTTCATACAAGCTGGTTCTTGCCAATTTCAATACTGATTCTGATGCATCAGTAAACTCGTACTTAAATTATGGTAGCTTTAAAATTTGTCTACTTATGCTTTGTTCATTTTTTGACTCTCATTAATGTTAGACATGGTACTTTTCTAGTCATTTTTTTATCATAGATTTTTGCATAAGTGAAAATAATTTACTTGCTTGTTTTTTAATTAATTATTGTTTCAACCGTCTGTTATCCCCTTATCTTAAAGTGCTTTAGGTAAGACTAAATAAAAATTGGTCATTCCTTTTTTTCAATATAGAAAGAAATTCATAAGTTTCACAATATTTACTATTTACTAACAGTGTCCTGCTCAAAACACAATTTCCAGTAAAATGAGGGACCTCATATGGACAATTTCATATTGCTCAGTCCATTGCTTCATCCTATTCTATTACATGTTCAGTTTTCTTCATTTAAGTTTAACAACCACTGATTCTTATAAATTTTTACAATAGTTTAAAAACTTTTAGTTATAGGTAATAATTTAAACATAACATTTTGGATTGTATGTATAAATTATTCTAAAGTTACTTGACAACAAGTCCTTTGTTTGTGAGCAATTCATGAAAAAGGAAGAGTTTATAAATTGTAAAATTCATTATTCAAGTACTACATTTATCTTTTGGTCGAAATATGTACAACACTTAGTTTAAAAAAGATTATATAACTTCATGCAAAACTATTGCCTTCTACTCTATTTTTAAATCAGTGAAGTTATCATATATCAACCATAATTATTTCACATGATCTATTAATTAAAATATAGGGTCTTGAATAAAATTACCATTGCATATTATTGCTTAAAGGGATACAACTCTTATTGTACACATGATACTTTTTCCTTTAAATGATATTTGTTAAAATACAAAAGCATTTCCATAGTGCATCAAATCAGTTTAATATATTTTCATTAGCTGTGGCTAAACAGCACAATTATTACTGGAATAACCTTTGTACAAATTTACAAAGGTTGGTAAAAGTTTTATAAAAGTTGATTTATGAAACAAAATTACCATTTTTTTAAAGGGAAATTTCAAATTTTGTATTATTTTTTTTTTTAAATTTTGAATCATGTTTTTTTTCATCAAAATAATTACAAAAATTCACTTTTATTGATTTATATTTGTATGTTGTCAATAAATACTTAATGAATTTATAACAAAAAAAAAATTTTTTTAATTAAATAAAATAAGATAAACATGACTTTATTTTTTGACATTAAATTTTTCAAGGTACCTAAGTATAATAGTGAATGAGGTAACTCTGTGTCAACCAACATAAGTATTTACATCCTATATTTTCGAAGGTTTCGATTTTTCTAAAGGGCGATTCCCCTTAGTAAATAAGTACTAGGAGAAAATACCCCTTTCTTCTGAAAAATATGTTACGGTGATAGACCTGAAAAGGGAGCTTATCCTACGGAAAACGTTCCTATTCATTGCATAGTATGTTCATGTTCGAATCGGTTTCAAAAAGTCCGTCTAATGTTCATTATTAAATAAAGAATTTCGAATGAGGGATCTGAATAGTAACAATCTGTGATGATAGCCAATAGAGTTCAACTAAGGGATCGGAGATAATAATAAATTTGCCAAAGTGGATATAGATGATTCCTTCATATGTTACCTGTATAGGTAAATATCCTCTAAATAATGAGTCAATTGAATATTAATTGTCTTCTCATTCTCATATGCCTAGAGTTTGTCAAGAGAGTTTCAGTTGCCCTTTTAAACTTGGATGGAAATTATGTTGAAGAGGGCCTTCCTTCAAGTTATCATTCAGAATGAAAGCTTACAGTTTGGAACTCGAGTCAAGATGAATTCACAGTATCCATGCATGTCATTAATTTATGTCACATATGTTTCCCCCTTTTACTTTGTTTTTCTTATTGCTATTATGAATATAGACTGGATGCACCAATGAATATTAATACGATCTGGAGGAGCATTTTCAATCTTTTCCCCAGACATTTCCTCTTTTTACGCCCTGCTTGGGACTAAGAAACATCTCCTTGTACAAGTTGAAACTTAATTACAGAAAATGAAACATATTAACGTCATAGTATAGCTACTTTGTTATATAGCTTTAGATTACCTCAAAGATAAAAATCACGTGTCGAAACGAAAACCACGTGATCAATATTTTTAGTAAACAGCGTTGTTAGAGTTTTTTGTCCGCATTAACAAAGACTGAATTCATCTTGTAAACTGAAATAGTAAGGGAAGAAAACGGAGGAATGAGAAAAAAGTGATATAGTGACGTCACTTGTGATATTATCATAAGTACATCTTGCGTGGGGAAAAGGAAACAAGTAATAGAAGGAATCCATTTAGCCAATAGGGCGTTTGGCCATTTTTTAACAATGACAAGATTAATGAATGCAGTTATCTACATAAATATGAAAATAGTTTGATTTTGTCATCTATAAATTATACAGAATATGAAGATTATATATTTACCGGTTTACTCTTCATTATTTATACACAATACCAACTCATAAAAAGTGGATTATTCTAAATTATTAGATTATAGCCAAAGCATTAGTGAACGGGGCTCAATTTTGCACCACTCGAAAATCTTGAATGAGAGTGGAAGATCGCTCGCAATTTTAGAAAATTGATAAATTGCTCCAATTTTAGCTCATTTATTTATATTTGTATTACTTTTACTGTTTTTACCTCTTATGAGATAACATCAAAAAACTTAGTATTTAAAGAATAATTTTAAAGACTTTGAGAAAAGACTTTTGAAGTTATGTCATAAGATAAGGTGGAATTTTTTTTTCCATCCTATATCTGTTGCTCTCTGCTGTCTCCTGTTGTCAAGTTTGCATCTCATGCTGATGCCCACTCTAAGTGAACTCAGACATAAGTTCCCTCAAAGACATCACCAGCTATTCGGGAGTGGAAATTATGTGGGAAGATACATTTTTTTTTTGTAACTGAATTTTCTAGAAGGAAAAACGATTTTCTCATATTTTTATGACATAAATTGACATAACATCGAAAAATGCCACGCAAAAACGTCAGAAATCTGTGTTCAAGCTCAAGCCAATTATCTGGCTGAACTAGATTATATTGCAGGAAACATTGTAAATACATTTAAACATATTTTAATTAAACCAAATATATACATTATTAATGCAAATAATATATGTGTTGTCACATTACGTATGATACACTTCAACTTGGATATATTGAAAAATGAACCATGAATATACATTATGTTGCATCTAAGAAACATTGTGGTAAGTAACATTAGAGTAAAAGAAGAAAAACAAGTATGTTGTTACATCACCCAAATCAATGACTTTAATATTTATGTAAGTGTATGAGAACCACTATAAAAATAAAAGAGTTTCCACAAATTGCCATCATTTTCAAGTAGGCGTTAGACCCATTCACATCTACAACAAAAATGTGTTCAAAAGTAATTCTTATTTTCGCCCTCGTTGCATGTGCATATGGAGATCAACCGCCAGCAGGTTATGGTGCTCCAGCCCCTGCCCCACCACCTCCTCCACCACCTGCTCCAATCCCACCATATGCCTACAACTACGCTGTTCTTGATGCCGAATCTGGAAACGACTTCAGCGCTGAAGAAGAAGCTAAGCATGGAGCTGTCTCTGGTCAATACAAGGTCTTGCGTGCTGATGGCAAAATCATGACTGTTTCCTACACTGTGGAAGGAGACAGTGGATTTGTTGCTGACGTAGTGACTGAGCTTCCTCCACCTCCTCCTCCAGCATATGGTGCCCCTCCAGCTCCATTGCCCTCTTATGTTTAAATTCCTTCTGACTACATTATTTTATCAGCAAAATCGATTAATAAAGTTAAAATAAAGAAAACACATATCATATCTTAATTGTAATTTATCGACTAAATTTGATTATTGTTAAACTTTGGTTCAATAAACTACGATGTGAATAATTGTTTTGTTGTTCATTTATTTATGATATGAAAAGTTTACCTATGTTCTAAAATCTATTTTTCATGGTGTTGTAAAGAAATGGTTACATTAAAGGTGGAGGAAATATAGAAAATACACAATATATGAAATATTTTATTTACTCTGAATGAAGTTATTCTTTATTAGGTCCATTATTTGCAAAAACGATTTCGATTATAAAGTTCCGAATACCTTCATTCCCCATGGTAATGCTCATTCGAATAAAAAAATAAGATATAAAACTGCAGCAGATTTTATGTGTTGTGATTGGGATAAATGTGGAGAAAAAAGGTCCAAGGGGAAAAAACCTAATTGAGGGTCATTTGTCGCCTCGATGTTTTAAAAATCGCCAATTTTTTCAAAAAAAAAGTGAATTTTTTCTTTATTTAAAAACTGGACCTCAAATAATGCAAAAAAGGATTTTATTTCGATGATTAAATGTTAAATTACTTAAAGAAAAGGACCCCAGTCCTACGATTATTATAGGGCTTTTGATATCATATCCCATTGTCATATTATAAGGACCCTGAAAGAAATATGAATTTGTTGGATCCCAATACGAATGGTAGGATATATGTAAATTTCTAGAAGGAATATCATAGGTTTTGTAAAAATAAAACTTGATATGCTTCTGGGAGCGGATGCAAACAATCCGCCTTCGAATAAGTACAGATCTTCTAATACAAGATATTGAAGGATTTATAAAAATAATACTACAAGATCTGACCCTGGAACAACAAAAAAAAATATTCAAGATGTCAAAAATGTGTTCAAGCTCAAGCCAATATTTTGCTGAACTAGATTATATTGCAGGAAACATTGTAAATACATTTAATCATATATTTTGTAATTAAAAACCAAATATATACATTATTAATGCAAATACTATATGTGTTGTCACATTACGTATGATACACTTCAACTTGGATATATTGAAAAAGTATGAAATAAACCATGAATATACATTATGTTGCATCTAAGAAACATTGTGGTAAGTAAGATTAGAGTAAAAAAGAAAAACCAGTATGTTGTTACATCAACCAAATCAATTACTTCAATATGTAAGTGTATGAGAACCACTATAAAAATAAAAGAGTTTCCACAAATTGCCAGCATATTCAAATAGGCGTTAGACCCATTCACATCCACAACAAAAATGTGTTTAAAAGTAATTCTTATTTTCGCCCTCATTGCATGTGCATATGGAGATCAACCTCCAGCAGGCTATGGTGCTCCAGCCCCTCCCCTACCACCTCCTCCTCCTCCACCACCTGCTCCAATCCCACCATATGCCTACAACTACGCTGTTCTTGATGCCGAATCTGGAAACGACTTCAGCGCTGAAGAAGAAGCTAAGCATGGAGCTGTCTCTGGACAATACAAGGTTTTGCGTGCTGATGGCAAAATCATGACTGTTTCCTACACTGTAGAAGGAGACAGTGGATTTGTTGCCGACGTTGTGACCGAGCTTCCTCCACCTCCTCCTCCAGCATATGGTGCCCCTCCAGCTCCATTGCCCTCTTATGTTTAAATTCCTTCTGACTACATTATTTTATCAGCAAAATCGATTAATAAAGTTAAAATAAAGAAAACACAAATCATATCTTAATTGTAATTTATCGACTAAATTTAGATGTATTGTTAAACTTTGGTTCAATAAACTACTATGTGCATAATTGTTTTGTTGTTCATTTATTTATGATATGAAAAGTTTACCTTTGTTCTAAAATCTATTTTTATGGTGTTGTAAAGAAAAAATGATTACATTAAAGGTTTAGCAAAAAACGATTTCGAACTATAAAGTTCAGAATACCTTTATTCCCCATTGTAATGCTCAATCTAAATGAAAAAAATGCAGTTTAAAACTGTAGATTTGATGTGTTGTGATTGGGATAAATTAGGAGAAAAAAGCTCTGAGGGAAAAAATCAACCTAATTGAGGGTTATCTGTCAGAATATGAAATATTGTAGGCAATAAACTGTAATGCCAAAAAACAATACTCATAACGACCTCCAGGGATTTAATTTTGAATTTTGTAAGAAATATATTCTATGTGATTTTGGCAATGATTTTTTTATTGTTTTACAAAGAGGTTTCTACAAGAAGGTCATTTGTTTTACTATGCAGCTGATAGATCGTTTCATAAAATTATTACCCCTAAGAAGAGAAAGGATTAGTGATAAATAATTAACTGATTACCACTGACACATCAGAACTGCAACATATACATTAGGAAGTTTCTCATTTTTTATTTTGTTAAAATGTCCGAGTCGTCGGGTAGAAATCCGTTCCTTTTGATAAAAAAATACAATTAGTAAAGGTTGACCAAATTAAACAATATTTAGATGAAGCCTTAACAGCCTCAAAGTTTTGAAAATTACAAATTTTTTCAAAAAAAAAGTGACTTTTCCTTTATTTGAAAAAATTGTACCTCAAATAATGTCAAAAGGGATTTTATTTAGATGATTAAATGTTAAATTACTTAAATAAAATGACCCCAGTCCAATGATTATTATAGGGCTTTTGATACCATATCCCATTGGCATAATATAAGGACCCTGAAAGAAATAATATTTCGTTGGATCCCAATTAATTTATGTTGATTTACTAGGATTTTGATGATTCGGCAATATTTCCTTCCTTACAAATAAGAATAAAACTACCATCAGTTAACTAATTTAAACAATATTCATGATGGCTTCGTTGTAAACATTTTCCAATTAATGGGGATCAACATTCTACAATACTTTTTAATAATTATATAAGACATTTGTAGGACTTGGGAATCAATTTTCCTTGTTATTCAAAATATAAATTGTTGTACTTCATGAAACACTTTTGTATAAAGATAGTAATATGCCTCTTAAATAACTTTATTTGAATATGTTAGATTTATGCAACATTGATTGGCAAAATCAAAAATAATATATAAATGAGCATTCAGTATGAAAGAGCTCCATGATTATACATCATCTAAGAAACTTTTTGGTAAAAAATATTATCTGGAAAAAGATGAATAACCAGTATAATGTTTAAATAAACCAATCAATCTCTTGAGAATGTATGTAAAATTGGAACCAATATAAAACTAGGTGAAATATAACAAATTGCCATCATGTTGAAATAGGTGTTATCCCCATTCAACTCAACACCAAAAAAGTGTTCACACACTATTCTTATTTATACAATCATTACTTGCGCATATGGAGAAAAACATCCGTCAGGCTATGATGCTCCAGCCTCTCCACCTCCACCATTTGCTCCAATCCCACTATATACGTACAACTACGCTGTTCTGGATGTCGAATCTGAAAACGAATTTAGTGCCAAAGAAGAAGCTAAGGATGGAACTGTCGCTGGTCAATACAAGGCATTGCGTGTAGATAGCAAAATCATGACTGTTTCCTACACTGTTGAAGGAGACAATGAATTTGTTGCTGACGTTGTGACTAAGCTTCCTCCACCTCCTCCTCCAGCATATGGTGCCCCTCCAGCTCTATTGCCATCTCTTGTTTAAATTCCTTCTGACTACATTATATTGGTCAGAAATATCGACTGAGAAAGTTAATGTAAAGAAAAAACAAGTTATATTTTTTTAATTTAACATATTTACTAAATTTAAATGTATTGTTAAACTTTGGTTCAATAAACTACTACGCGCTTATTTCTTTTGTTGTTCAGTTCCTTTTGAATTGAATAATTCATTTTTTATTATATAATTTTATGATGTTGTACAAAAATGATAACAAAAAATGATGTTGACATATTGTTGAAATATAAAAATATTGTTTTATACCTAATAGAAAGAAATTTTGTATCTTGATTCAACTCATTAATTTTAAAAGAACAATATAAAAAAATCATATTTTTCGATATTTTACAGATTTTCAAATCAAAACGCCACTATCAAGTACCTTTTTCGAACAATCGAAAGTTATTTTCATATTTCAATGAATGAAAAATAAACTAAAAAACAACCTGAAATAAAAAATTCTGAAACAGTCTTACACAGAAGAACCGTAAAGTTTCATCTTTTATCTTTTGATTGTGCAAACGCGACCAAAGTACATTTATACTTTATAGATGTTTGTGTTACTTTACTTATTAAAATGATTCATGGAGTGCATTGAAAAATGTGTGATCATCTTTATGTGTCGCTAAAATCGGGAGATTAATCCACGCTCGAGGATCGAGGAAGAATTTGAGTCCATTACATTTTACCATTTTCTAAGAATTCAACATTGGTATTATACGTATTGCTACTGCTTCTAAATTAAGTTTTAAATAAGGTATAAAAAACATTTTAGACCTGCACTAAAATAATGATTCTTCAAACGATCCAAGTTTGTTTACATATGTATGGACAATTTTCCAAAGGATGAAAGTGATTCTTTTTCTGAAATAACAGAAACTGAATCATTATGAACATATATATAAGGCTTTCTCCATAATTGTAGACGTTGTATGATACTTATTTTTTCCATTCCTCCTATTTATATTGATCTGGCTATTGTAGCGTATATGAACATACATGTACTGGTTTGAATACCTGAGAAAAGGAATAGCATTAGTGATTCTTGTTTGTCTTCTTCTTTATGTTTTAAATATATATTTTTACTGATATATCTCATAAATTTAGTTCAAAATTATTCATAAATAAACCACCAGACGCTTTTGAGCAAATTAAAGTTAGATTTTATTAACTATGTATAAAAAAATAGGTGTTTCTATAAAATATGAAGAAATTTTGTTCCTTTTCTCTAATTTCCTTTTTTATAAAAATATAAAGGAACAAAGAGATATAAATTTTTAGCTATAAATGACCAAATTAAATCTCTTTTGGGAGATGGATGTCAAACATAATAGAGAATGGTTTTAATGAAACATACAAATTAAATAATTTGAAAGATTATCCAATTATGAAAGATGCTCATTAATATTAAAGAATTAACATCATTATTTTGTAAATTATGAAACTTTCTTTTAATTAATAAATTTAGACTAACGAAAAAGTTGAACAAAACTTAAATATATATTAAGAGTTATTTGTAAGATAATGATTGAATATGCCATAAAGGAAGATGGTTTGATAATTTGAGCTTTAATCTCATGTGTTGAATTTTGTGAACTTTGATTTATTATTTTTTAAAGTTCAAGTTGATAAAATAATCATGGCATGACCTAAAACCTGGATTTATTATCTACATTAACATCTTGATATACTAAAATAACATTACAAAGGACCCCATAATTTTACATTATAATTATGAGAAGATATTACGTGTAATTTTGAGATAAGGTCCAAGTTTGCAGAATGCCTGAATTTAGTTAAATAATATATTGTTCACTGACTCTTGACAATGAAAATCAGCATTTTAATGATTTTATTTTTTTATTATGTGGTATTTTTAGGACTTTATCTTTAAGTCTAAATTGATGGCCTTGGAACATTTGCATTTTTGGCAAATATACTTATATGAATACAGGATTTGACCGGATATGCCAATGTAGGTAGCCAAACAAAGATACTTTTGTAGCAACATCTTGGCTTGCAGACTTTCTTAACATCCTATTACTTTTTCCAGCAGTTGTAGGTGTATTAAATAGTAGTCATATGATAAGCAAGGGAGTTGTTAATTGCACTAGGGAATGTATAGAAAAGATGTAAATACCTTTTGAACTGAATACACACGTGAGCCATTCCTTTTTACTTATGCAAGAATATATTTCTAAAAGGAGGACAGTGCAGTATTCATAACTTGAGGGAAACTAGAGAAATGTTGTTGATATACTGTTGAATTATATACAACTAATCTACAATAATTAATAGAAACAAATCCTGAAAAGATTTTACAGATTTTCAAATCAAACTGGGTATATCGAAGACCTTTTCTTGGACGATTGAAAGTTTTTTTTTTTTACTTTTCTTCAGGTTTGGATGAATAAAAAACAAAAAATCCTGTCATAACAAATTCCAAACTTTTCTCCTAGAAAATTAAAATCATAACATCTAAACATTTATACTCAGTTTTTGGTATTATCACACATGGAATACAAAATGGTTGATCATATCAGTCTGAAATTTACCAAATAAAGGATTAAAAAAAATAAGCATGTTGCTATAATATTTTTTGGGTCTCTGAGGTCATTAAGAGGCATTTCTAAAACCTCTACTTTCTTCTTTCTTCTATCTCTCTCTGTCTCTTCTCTTCCCCCTTTTTTTTACATCCTCTCTTTGTATCTTTTCCTCTACCTTCATTTTTTGTTTTTACTTCCCTGAATTCACCGTTGCAACGCGGGCACACTCTGCTAATATATAATTACATAAAATAAATATTTTTATAAGCAAACGATGGGATAAGCCCTCTCCCCCCAATAATGAAATCTAGCAACACCTCCGTGTGTAACAATTATAGAGGTTTTAATAATAGCAAAATCTTAAGAGGAAAATTGCATAACTTCATTTTGATTTCTGGTTTGTATTTTCATGGTACTTTTTTGGCTGTGTGAAAATATGAATAAACTCATTATAAATGAAGAATATCTTGATTTTTTAAAACAACGTAATTTAAAAACCTATAAAATTACTTATTGAACAACAAGTATTATAATTTACCTATGGTTACAACTCCCACTTTTTATACATTCCGGTATTGTTAAATGTTAAATTATCTTAAGAGTCAAACAATGGTATTTTATATTATTGCTTTTTTAAATTATATTTGGAAACTTTTAAAAGGTGTAAATATATACTCGTTGTCTTACACATGGAACATCCTTGGCTGTTACTAGGATTTTTAATTGGGGCGAGCGGAGAAAAAAAAGAAAGGGGATAATTTTAGAAAATAAATTTAATATATTTATTTCAATTCAATCAACAAATAAACTGAAAATTTAGCGTGATTTAAATTAATCTAAATCTAACAAATATGTGGCAATCTTCTTAATATAATAATCTATTATTTTTGGGATAGACTTCCAGATTACAAAACAAAAAATATTTGTATCTTTGATTTATAATTATTAGGTGAGGCTTGTTTAATTTTCATAAGCAATACTTTTAATTGGTGTATAATCAGTTTTTATTTATTTGGTCCAGTTCAGTCTTAGGACAATTCCCATCAGTCATTGGGATTTGTCGTACTTTGAACTGTCATTACTAGAACTAAATAAAAAAAAAAAAATTAAGTTCAGTGGCGTCATCGAGATCATAATTTTATAAGTTTTAGGAGTGATATGAATAACTGAACTGAACTGAGACTGAATTGGAAGGGACGGATGTCTCTGGTCATAAATAAGGATCGAGACAACACTACTCCTAATTAAATATTCAGAAGAAAAAATAATCCTTTTAAGGTATTTGTTCTTTGAAAAGACTTCGACTATTTTATATAATGGTCAAAGTAGCATTCAAAGAATAACATTTACATGATTTTTGAAGCCCCCAGATAATTATTTCTTTCTTCAATCTTTTGTATGTTAGTATAACGTTGTTTCCATGTTTTTTATAAAAACATACACAAATTTCAATATATGCACATATTAAAGGCAATCTTACAGTAAATCCTGAGGCAGCGGGACTCTTGTGCATCTAAAATTAAATATCATAAATGGTACCTTTGCAGTAATGTAATATATTTCCTCTTGATTTGGCCTGGTATAAAAATATGAAAAATCTTTTAAGCTAAAGACTCAATGTATAGTGGAAAAAATTAATGTCAATGACTTGGTACATTTTACAAACTATATGAGTACACTGGAACAAAATTTTTGGGATGTATTTAGTGATTGTTAGCAAAAGAAACATGTTCTCTTATTCGATATTCTACCATATAAATTTCTCGAGGTTCGTAACTTGGTAACCACTCTGTACTTCATCCAAAATAAGCAATAGTATATCAATCTATTAAGTTCCCTAATTATATCTCCAACTGAGGCTTTAAAGTCAACCATATCTTTTTTCTCCTATATCTGATCTAAAAAATTGATTTTTATAAATATTGACACTCTTAAAGTATTATCTGCCTATTATTTCATATCATTTTCATAAAATTAAAATAAGTATCTTTTGGCTAATTTGTCTTCTCTTAAAATTATTTCTGGGATTTCATTTGCCATTAACTCATTATTTTATTAAAAATCTCTATATACCGAATGCTATATCATTCTCTTATTTGAGTCATAAATAGATAAACTATATCCCCTAATTTTAGATTGGCGTTGAGTTTCAAGTTTATTTGCAGAGAGAGATATATTGAAATAATGAATAGAAGATCGGTATGCTCAAGAAGTTCCAACCTAAAAAGTGCTTCTTATCTACCAAAACTATTATCATTATTGTTTAATTCCTGAAGATAGAAATTCTCAGTATAAAGTAATCACAAGTGTGTGAACTAATGAAAGACGGATAACCACAGATATATTTTGTTGTGTACGTCCTTCTTTCTTTTTAATTAATTTAATTGGTTTAATTTCCATTGATTACGTATAAGTAAATTTTATATTATGACATATATCTGACCAAGGAATCTTCTTTTAAGTCCAAAACGTTAAGTATAAACAAACGGTGCACGAACCTACGCACATTGAGTTTAAAAAGAATATTTTTTTCCGAGCGCGTTATATATTACGCTATTGCGTTCCATCCAAGTCTTTGTTAGATTCAGAGTATAATGAATGATCGTCATCAGAGGAATTCCTGCCATTATATTTGCATCAAGAGACAATAATCTCATCGGTGATCAATAATAAATTGTGCTAAGTCTTCTGCTACATCAGAGCTGTTTGTGTTTTTGACAAAAGGTGTCATGGATTTTTGTTCATTAGTGGAAGATCCGATACAGAAAATGATTGACTTATGAATATATCTTTCTAGAACCGGTTCGATATCCTTTCTACTATTTCAGTACTTGTTTTTTACGTTCGACGTTGATGATTGAACAAACAAATGGATCTAGTAAAAATACTGTATGCAAATGGTAAAAATAGAATGGGTAAGCTTACATGTATCTTGATTTAGTCACCTCTGAAGATTGAATGGGAAAACGCATTTGATTACACTATCAGAAAGGCAAAAAGCCTTTATTTTATATTAATAAAATGATAAGATCTTAGCGTGCTTTAAGACCACTATATACTAAATGAATACGTAAAGCCTATGTGGAATCGTTTTTGACTTACGGGAGCAGGAATATGGGCACTTCCTAATTTTGAAATAAGATTCAGATGAAAAGAAAACAGGGTAACAATTTTGTTTTGTTTGTAGTTGTAATAAAATCTACTCCCTTTCGATCTATGAGAAGTCTTGCTCAATGTAAAACCTATAAAACAAAGCATAAACGGACGAGCAATACAACCCATATTTGGAGAAAAGAAGATGTTATTTGAATAATCTGGGCTTATAAATAAATATAGGCTCATGAAGGAAGAGTTAAAATCTATTTTAAATATTTAAAATAACATCAATAAAGAGAACTTTAGTGAAAAATTGCCATAATTTTTGACTTTTAAATAGAAGCAAACAGGAACGATTAGTTCACAGTTCCTCAACGTTTATACAGATGACTCAAAAATCGATGTCATAGTTGGTTTATTAAATATGACGGTACTTGTACTATGGAAAACTGTGGTAACATACAGTTACCCAAACTGAACTGGAGGTTTTTTTTGAGGCATTATGTGCTCTCCGTCATTTGAAAAGTTCGTTCCAATGGCCATCAAAATATTTTTTCCCATTACAATTCTAAAGAGAATCTAGTTATAGATCAAGAATGCACTCAAGAAACATTGAATGAGGGAAGTCCTTTTCATGGTGATTTGATTATAGTTGTTAGTTTGTCTATGAATGACACATGAACCACACCCATGATTTTCGTGACGTATAAGCTCTGGAGTACATAATGTTGCACTCCTTACTTTAATGAACAAATACCTGTAATTTTTTAAATGTTTGATGGGTATCCCCTTTTCTATGTCTGGTTATTATAAGAACTGCCCCTAAATTCCTTCCCAGTTTGCATTTGATTCGTGTTCTGTCATTACTGCATTTATGTTTTATTTTTTGTACATATATTATTTTCATATTAAAAGATATCTTTATTGATTATCACGGGAATGTCAAACATTGTGGATTTATATGAAAACTTGTGATTTTTTTTTGGTGATTATTCAGAATATGTTTTTAAAAAACTGTTGTTGTTTTTGTAACATTCACTTTCCAGGAAAAGCTCAACTTTTGAGATTTAGTTAACATGTGAAAGTTTTTTTTTTGTTTGAAAAATGTCAGTAATGATGTTTTGACGCCAGCAAGTGGTCTGAAGGCGCTAATTCCGGCAAATACATCACGTGAACACATTAATAAGAGTACTTTTCGCCGAGCATAGAGCTAACCCCGAAAACCTTTTTTTATTTCATTTTTGCCCGAAAATCATGCAAATTTCAAATTTGGATTCCAAATTAAAAACAAAAACAACAAACACTTAAGTTTTTATTAATACAGTAAATAAATTATTTAAGATTAGTTTTTTTTAGAGAAAGCTTATTTTTAATTGAAATAAGCTGCTTTCGCTCTCCTTCTTTCGTTCGATGGTTCTGCTTATTTCTCAAACTCTAGCCTTCTTTTATATGATTTATCAAGGACAAATTGAGAGCGAGTTTTTCATTGATCGAAGCTTTCCAAGTAGATCTGATCGGTCAATGTCGTTCCAAAGATGTACTTTTTTTTTTATATTTTTGTTAAGAACCCTTTTGTGTTGTTCATTTTTGTGATCGTCGACTCGACAACAGAAGGTACCAGCAATGAAAATCCTTGAATCTCTCTTCTTTGAAATACCCGAATACTGACACAGAATCGGTTCGAGAAATTATATTTGGATGCTTAGGTGATTGACTGAATGTGGTTGATGTTTTTTCATAACTTCTGACAGAGTAGTTTGAGCAGAAGTGTTGGTTCGATCTTGAAGGACGTCTCCAAGGCTGGATGAAAATTTGCTTGGGAAAACTAAACCTTTATTAATAATTTAATCATTGTATAAATAATTTTTTCAACTTTCTTTATTTATTTTGACAGGTACAGCTAGCAGAGAGTGCACGAGTTACCAGCGCATCGAAGGTGTTTCGGTGATTTGGAAGCTTCCTTAGCTTCAAGCAGACAAGATTCGAAATTAGATATAATTTATTGGACAGTACACTCTCCATTTTGAGATTTTCTGAGAATGGAACTACAGAAAGAAGTCCAAATTTGATATAGTATGTAGATTTCCATGATAGGTTTGCTCGTTTATCGAGAAGTTTTAGTAGACTTGTCAGTATTCTGTCCTGAGGCTCCACTGCGGCTTCTCATGTCAGTGCAGAAAGGTTGACTCCTCTGCAAGTCTCCAAGTCGTTTTTTTTTCATTATTTCATATATCAAAGCAAAGTGTATATCATAATTCATATATCAAATATATTCGAATGACCTTATATTCCGTTGCCCTAGATTATTTGCCTTGTAAGAGCCCACGTAAAAAGGTTAGGCGTGTACTTTTCAAATTGTTACTTAAATCACATTCACTGGGTCAACATTTATTTTAGAGTTTACTAATGATGAAACTCGGTGTATGGCATAATTTTGTTTTCGTTTAAGTCCTACATAATTTTTCCTACACCAATTTAGACCAATTCTTCGAGCAGATCGTAATCTCAGACCATTTACCCAAACTTCATAGTTTCAAATCATGGACCAATTTTATGGTCACAATATACAGACAAAAAAATTATTTTAAATCTAAGAACCTATTTCCCCTCCTATACTGATTTATGTGTTGTACAAATATGATTTATGCAACACATTTAAGACCATATGAATGTGTTATGGTATCCATGTTCAAAATTTTGAAAACAAATGACGTCATTAACAACTCATTTATAGAAGTTGTCAAGACTGAATTTTGAATGAGACCATTTTTTTGTGAGACAGATACAGATCAAACTTCTTTAGAGGCCCGAATTAGGATGGTCCACAATAAATCATAACGGGTTCAGACCGGTATAGAATATTCGGACAGAAATAATTTACATCTTCATCTTAATCATTG